>NW_015506490.1:139232-140680 GCF_001515645.1 Sinocyclocheilus grahami | reverse complement strand
AAGGTGGATAACGAGGGGCAGACAGGTGAGCACAATGAGGTGATTAACTAATAATGAGAACAGGAACAACCAAATAAGGACACAGAGGGAGAAACCATACAAGACAGTCCACAGGGGTGTGACAGATCGCCGGACCTCAGGAGGCCACGGCGGAACAGGGGACTCGGGAGGCCGTGGTAGATCCTCCGTGGCCTTGGCTGGCTCGTCCACGGGTGTATGGCACCCCCCCCAAAATCTTCTTGGGGAAATTCCGGAATCCTGGGGGTCGCTCTGGAGGAGCGGGCTCTGGTCGGTGCTCTGGAGGAGCGGGCACTTGGGGGTGCTCTGGGGCTGGAGCCGACACGGGAGCGAGCTCTGGGGCCGGAGCAGTCATGGGAGCGAGCTCTGGGGTCGGAGCAGTCACGGGAGCGAGCTCTGGGGCCGGAGCAGTCACGGGAGCGAGCTCTGGGGCTGGAGCCCTCACGGGAGCGAGCTCTGGGGCTGGTGCTCTTCCTGGGCTTAATGATTAACTAATAATGAGAACAGGAACAACCAAATAAGGACACAGAGGGAGAAACCATACAAGACAGTCCACAGGGGTGTGACAGATCGCCGGACCTCAGGAGGCCACGGCGGAACAGGGGACTCGGGAGGCCGTGGTAGATCCTCCGTGGCCTTGGCTGGCTCGTCCACGGGTGTATGGCACCCCCCCCAAAATCTTCTTGGGGAAATTCCGGAATCCTGGGGGTCGCTCTGGAGGAGCGGGCACTTGGGGGTGCTCTGGGGCTGGAGCCCTCACGGGAGCGAGCTCTGGGGCTGGAGCCCTCACGGGAGCGAGCTCTGGGGCTGGAGCCCTCACGGGAGCGAGCTCTGGGGCTGGAGCCCTCACGGGAGCGAGCTCTGGGGCTGGAGCCCTCACGGGAGCGAGCTCTGGGGCTGGAGCCCTCACGGGAGCGAGCTCTGGGGCTGGAGCCCTCACGGGAGCGAGCTCTGGGGCTGGAGCCCTCACGGGAGCGAGCTCTGGGGCCGGAGCAGTCACGGGAGCGAGCTCTGGGGCTGGAGCCCTCACGGGAGCGAGCTCTGGGGCTGGTGCTCTTCCTGGGCTTAACTGGGGATCCGGAGCCCTTCCTGGGCTCACCTGGGGATCAGGAGCCCTTCCTGGGCTCGACTGGGGATCAGGAGCCCTTCCTGGGCTTGACCTGGGATCAGGAGCCCTTCCTGGGCTTCACTGGGGATCAGGAGCCCTTCCTGGGCTTCACTGGGGATCAGGAGCCCTTCCTGGGCTTGACCTGGGATCAGGAGCCCTTCCTGGGCTTGACCTGGGATCAGGAGCCCTTCCTGGGCTTGACCTGGGATCAGGAGCCCTTCCTGGGCTTGACCTGGGATCAGGAGCCCTTCCTGGGCTTCACTGGGGATCAGGAGCCCTTCCTGGGCTTACCTGGGGATCAGGAGCCCTTCCTGGGCTTGAC
>NW_015506490.1:138323-139158 GCF_001515645.1 Sinocyclocheilus grahami | reverse complement strand
AACAAAAGAGAGAAAATCACTCACTGCTCTTACCTAAATAACTTTTGTAGCTTAAATAAGAATGAGTGCATTTTGAATTCAAAGAGTAAATACTAAGCAGTGTTTTATTTTTTATTTTTATTATTCAGTTCCTAAACTCATGTTAAAATGATTACACTAATGTTAAAATGACATTTTTATGTAATGCTCAAGTAAAACACTACCGTTCACTTTCGGAAGTCGTTTTAGGGGTGCTTTCTTATTAGAATCAGAATCAGAATGAGCTTTATTCACCACTCAAGTGTGCGCAAACAAAAGGAATTTGTTGTGGTTTTACAGGAGCTCTTGATACACACATACATACAAATAACCATATATATATATATATATATGACACAAGATAGTTATAGAAGTTCACAGAACAGCTGAGTAAAACTGAGTGGCACTTTAAGCATTATCATATCGCATATCGAATATCGCATTATTTAATGAGTTATCACATATCACATTTTTCTTCAATATCTCACAGCCCTAATGTACATTATCTTACTAATTTCAAGCTTGTTGGAAAATGTCTTTTTGCAAGAAACAACAGCAAATATAATTTTTGCATTCCCATTTGATCCAGGAGCAAAAGATGCACGATAGCATTTCTGTGAATTTCAAAAAGAAATTGATATTGAGAGCTTGGTTATGGTAGACACAAGGGATAAAGATATCAAATTTGCCATCACTCCCTCAGTCGTTGTATTACTGTGAAAAGGGTCAATAATAATAATAATACTAATAACAATATTAAATAAATAATAGTAAATGTTAATGACCAAAAATTTTTAAAGAAATCTTAACATTTAAT
>NW_015506490.1:127340-134524 GCF_001515645.1 Sinocyclocheilus grahami | reverse complement strand
ATATATATATATATATATATGACACAAGATAGTTATAGAAGTTCACAGAACAGCTGAGTAAAACTGAGTGGCACTTTAAGCATTATCATATCGCATATCGAATATCGCATTATTTAATGAGTTATCACATATCACATTTTTCTTCAATATCTCACAGCCCTAATGTACATTATCTTACTAATTTCAAGCTTGTTGGAAAATGTCTTTTTGCAAGAAACAACAGCAAATATAATTTTTGCATTCCCATTTGATCCAGGAGCAAAAGATGCACGATAGCATTTCTGTGAATTTCAAAAAGAAATTGATATTGAGAGCTTGGTTATGGTAGACACAAGGGATAAAGATATCAAATTTGCCATCACTCCCTCAGTCGTTGTATTACTGTGAAAAGGGTCAATAATAATAATAATACTAATAACAATATTAAATAAATAATAGTAAATGTTAATGACCAAAAATTTTTAAAGAAATCTTAACATTTAATATTTTATTTCATATATTTAAAAAATGATAAAGACAGAAAAGGTTCAAATAAAAAATATTGGCAGGGCAAGTAAAAATCTGAACTATTGGTCAGCAGATAAAATTGTTAAGCCTTAAAAGATAGTTCATTCAAAGGTTCACTCCAACTTGCCCAGAAAATGATTGCAAATCACTCTCCAAAGCCACACCTCCTCCAGAACACATGAACACGCACAGGCAGACCAGAGGCTAACCAGCGACACTACGAGAGACGGCGTTGGTGGAGGGTTAAAATGCTGTCAGATGACCTCATGCCTCATCACCGGTGAGAAAACATTACTGTACAAAGCTCATAAAATTACAATACTAACGACTTCTCTCTCGGTCTGCAATAGCGTAATGGAATGCGCTGATGACGTATCATGTCTGCGCGAACAGGGTGCAAATACATACATTGACAGGCAGGTAGGTCAGCCTATCGTAGCCCTCGGACTGAGGGATATGATTGGATGATCATACTATAATTCTACTCCTTCCACAGGTGATATAAGTACATTATAGCACTTAGTGATTGCTATCCGGATGTGAAGAGACTTTCAACCAGCATAACAAAAAATACTTTTGAACCAAATCACCTACCCTGCCTTAAAATTGCAGTTTGGTTTTCACCAATCCCTCAGAACAAATTGAGTATAAAACACATGGTACATGGGACCATTCTGTAACATTTTTGCAGCTTTTTTAAAAGCTTGATGCTGGTCTTTATTCACTGCCATTATATGGACGAGAGCGAGCCGAACATTTCTGTAAATTTCTCCTTTTGTGGTCTGAAAATAAAAGAAGTGCATACAGCCTTCAAACAACACAAGGTGAGTAAATGATGACTTTTCATTTTTGTGAGAAGTATCCCTTTAATATAGAAAAAAATTAAGTCTACAGTGTTGATGCTGTCTGAAGAGTTAGACAAGTGTATTGTTGGAAATGTCAACGTATCCAATCACAGAATAAAAACAGTGTGATCAGCGTGAAATGTTTTGAAGTTTCCCGATCGATACTCATCCCTAATTAAAATCTCACAGGTTAGAGAGCGTCATTTGGAAAATGAAACACTCGATTTCCCCTCAAATGACTATTGCGAGCAGTTAGCAACTGCACTGTGGCCTCAGTCAGGAGACACATCAATAATTCATCAGGAAAAGAAGTGTTTTGCTCTTGTTAGAGAGATTGCCACTGTACTTTCACTGACCTGTTGAACTGGGATGTGGCACTTCTCTCAGCGAGAGCTCTGTTTAAGCACACGCTTATCTGTAATGCTTTTAATCTGGGCCCCAGCAGGTACCGTCTTCGTCTCCTCCATCTCTCTCATGCCACTACAGATGACAATCTGACAAATTTTAAATGAGACGTTCTTTGAAATGAGCACACTCTCGGAGGAGCGAGGTCTATAGTAATCTATTCAGCTCCTCCCATTCTGCCTCCTCTGCCAGCACTACAACTCAATCATTGAGCGATGCACTGCGGGAGTTTAAATATGAATGGACAGATTCAGGTTGTGTAGAACAGCACTTCAGGGTTAAACAACAATTTGTGCTGTGCCACACTGATGCACTAATGCGGCAGAAATTGTCCGCTCTCTCACTGAGTTACTGTGTTTTTTCACAAATTAAGGAGAAAACAACCTTGATACTGGGTTTGAAAGTTCCCCGGGGGCTGAATGAATCTCCTCACCTGGGCTCATGGTGGGGTGGAGAGGCTTTAGGGCTGTGATCCAGTTATTTGTTGCATAAGCGTGGCCTGTTGTTCGACAAAATGAGAACAGAGGGCATTTGTTGACATACTGAATATCACATTACCCAGTGGACGCTGTGTTTATATAATGTTTAAACGCTATAGGGGTTTAATAAGGTGAGAATTATATCATATTATGTCATGGTTAGGAAACACGTAATAAACATTAAAATATGTGTGTATAAAATAAAATAGAATAAAATAAATATATATATAATATCAAAATATATTTGCATTTGTTAGTTTTTTTTGTATTTATATTATACATTAATATTATATATTTGCTAATCAAATGTATTAATATTTATAATTAATTATAAATATTTATCAGTGTTGATTAGTGCAGTTGTGTTTTAGCAGCAGCAGAAGTCTTTGTCTTCACCTGCAGCTCTGATCTCTGCCCACCACATTATGATTCAAAAGTGATGTGACAGTTTGTTCAAGCAAAAATTAATTATTCAGAGGGATGACAGCGTACAATGTGAGTCAAATATAGAAGGTCAACAGAGACTCTGGGAAAAGATAAAATTGAAGAAAAAAAATCACATTAACCAGATTTTTTTTTTTTACATTGCTTGATACTATAAAAGTTGTCCATATGATTTGTGCACTACATTCAAAGTCTTAAGAAAGGCTTAACAAAGCATAATTTACCGGTAAGTCATTATTCACTGTCAATCTTACCCTCTAGTGGACTATTAACTTAGGAACTGTTGTAACGGGATCATTGAGTACAGGATTTTAATTTTAGAAGTTAACTGACATACAGTAAAATGTGTTCTTTGTTTGACAGGTGTGCTACAAGGAGTGATTGATGTGATAGATGTTATTTATCAATGAGTCAGCTCCACCTGTTCAGTACTGCCAGTGTGGGCACTGGCTAGACGCCATGTGAGGAAATAGTGTCATAACCTCTTATTAGGAGCTAAAAAGATGATGTTAGCCTACAGTTTCACATCACAGATTGTGATGAAAGCAGATTGTGTCAAAGCAGCTTTACAGTATCAAAATAGGAAAATAGTGTGTCAATGCAAAAGGACAATAGTAAACACTCAACTTTCAGTTAAAGGCAGTATATATATATATATATATATATATACAGTATAGTGCATACAGCCTTCAAACAACACAAGGTGAGTAAATGATGACTTTTCATTTTTGTGAGAAGTATCCCTTTAATATAGAAAAAAATTAAGTCTACAGTGTTGATGCTGTCTGAAGAGTTAGACAAGTGTATTGTTGGAAATGTCAACGTATCCAATCACAGAATAAAAACAGTGTGATCAGCTTGAAATGTTTTGAAGTTTCCCGATCGATACTCATCCCTAATTAAAATCTCACAGGTTAGAGAGCGTCATTTGGAAAATGAAACACTCGATTTCCCCTCAAATGACTATTGCGAGCAGTTAGCAACTGCACTGTGGCCTCAGTCAGGAGACACATCAATAATTCATCAGGAAAAGAAGTGTTTTGCTCTTGTTAGAGAGATTGCCACTGTACTTTCACTGACCTGTTGAACTGGGATGTGGCACTTCTCTCAGCGAGAGCTCTGTTTAAGCACACGCTTATCTGTAATGCTTTTAATCTGGGCCCCAGCAGGTACCGTCTTCGTCTCCTCCATCTCTCTCATGCCACTACAGATGACAATCTGACAAATTTTAAATGAGATGTTCTTTGAAATGAGCATACTCTCGGAGGAGCGAGGTCTATAGCAATCTATTCAGCTCCTCCCATTCTGCCTCCTCTGCCAGCACTACAACTCAATCATTGAGCGATGCACTGCGGGAGTTTAAATATGAATGGACAGATTCAGGTTGTGTAGAACAGCACTTCAGGGTTAAACAACAATTTGTGCTGTGCCACACTGATGCACTAATGCGGCAGAAATTGTCCGCTCTCTCACTGAGTTACTGTGTTTTTTCACAAATTAAGGAGAAAACAACCTTGATACTGGGTTTGAAAGTTCCCCGGGGGCTGAATGAATCTCCTCACCTGGGCTCATGGTGGGGTGGAGAGGCTTTAGGGCTGTGATCCAGTTATTTGTTGCATAAGCGTGGCCTGTTGTTCGACAAAATGAGAACAGAGGGCATTTGTTGACATACTGAATATCACATTACCCAGTGGACGCTGTGTTTATATAATGTTTAAACGCTATAGGGGTTTAATAAGGTGAGAATTATATCATATTATGTCATGGTTAGGAAACACGTAATAAACATTAAAATATGTGTGTATAAAATAAAATAGAATAAAATAAATATATATATAATATCAAAATATATTTGCATTTGTTAGTTTTTTTTGTATTTATATTATACATTAATATTATATATTTGCTAATCAAATGTATTAATATTTATAATTAATTATAAATATTTATCAGTGTTGATTAGTGCAGTTGTGTTTTAGCAGCAGCAGAAGTCTTTGTCTTCACCTGCAGCTCTGATCTCTGCCCACCACATTATGATTCAAAAGTGATGTGACAGTTTGTTCAAGCAAAAATTAATTATTCAGAGGGATGACAGCGTACAATGTGAGTCAAATATAGAAGGTCAACAGAGACTCTGGGAAAAGATAAAATTGAAGAAAAAAAATCACATTAACCAGATTTTTTTTTTTTACATTGCTTGATACTATAAAAGTTGTCCATATGATTTGTGCACTACATTCAAAGTCTTAAGAAAGGCTTAACAAAGCATAATTTACCGGTAAGTCATTATTCACTGTCAATCTTACCCTCTAGTGGACTATTAACTTAGGAACTGTTGTAACGGGATCATTGAGTACAGGATTTTAATTTTAGAAGTTAACTGACATACAGTAAAATGTGTTCTTTGTTTGACAGGTGTGCTACAAGGAGTGATTGATGTGATAGATGTTATTTATCAATGAGTCAGCTCCACCTGTTCAGTACTGCCAGTGTGGGCACTGGCTAGACGCCATGTGAGGAAATAGTGTCATAACCTCTTATTAGGAGCTAAAAAGATGATGTTAGCCTACAGTTTCACATCACAGATTGTGATGAAAGCAGATTGTGTCAAAGCAGCTTTACAGTATCAAAATAGGAAAATAGTGTGTCAATGCAAAAGGACAATAGTAAACACTCAACTTTCAGTTAAAGGCAGTATATATATATATATATATATATATATATATATATACAGTATATATATACACATACATACATACAGTGTGTGTGTATATACATACATATATATATATATATATATATATATACTGTATATATATCGTTTAATATAAAATGGTAAAGAAGGATGTTTTGCATCATTGCTATTGCTATATTGTTTGTTTGACCACATTATATTTACTAAACAGTATCCAGGACCAGAGCTATCCACATTATAAAAATCCTTTTTGGGATTACTACTTTTTGTCAAGCTCGGAGTCAATGTCCTTGTCTTTCATCATGGTCCTTTAACGGCCATCAAAAGCAGCTAATGTACTTAGTACAGATTCTGCAGCTAATCCTTATTAGTTATTATGAAGGTTCATTCAAATAATCAGTGATAAATTACTCGCTAGTAAATTCTTTTGGTGTGGTGAAGCTGTGTAAACACCGTTTCAGTACACAAATGCACGAGTGAGCACATCTCTCACACAAACAATTCAGTAATTAAACAACATTAACATCGTGCTGCCGGCAAACACGCTGATCCGCATTCAAAGGGGACTGAGTGAATCTGGAATAATTGATCAAAGACGGCCCTGGGTGCTGGCGTGCAGGAGACAGAGGCTCACATCATGCACGCGTTCAATTTTTGATAACGTGCAGATAGTAACACAGACTTTTGAATGGAACGATTCCCATAGCTGTGGCGTAATAGTGTCTGAAGACTATCCCATGTGACGTTTAGCCTCAGAAGTGCAACCCGCCCTGAGTGCTGCTGAGACATTCTGACAAGCCTCACATCTGTGGGAGAAAGTTTGAAGTGTACTGTAAGCACTGTGCAAGGTTGTTAAACTTAAATTGGTAGAAATGTACAGCTGTGTGTTTTGACTCCTTCTGAACTTGACTACACGCACACTTTGAGAAAGCAAAATCTTCTAGAGTTGATTCTTCGAAGTTCAGTCTTTTCTTAAAAAAAATAAATAAATTCAATAAATTCACAATTAATTGGACTAGGCCTATTTATAATATGTGCATTCAGGGAAACTATCCTTGTAGTAAATAGGAACCTTATTAAACTTCTGAAAAATGTTGCTATTTTTTGTACCCAAAAAGCATATTGCTCAGCCTGACTCATGCTTGAGAGTCTTCCGTAGGTTTCTGGGAAAATGGCACACATCAGACTAATGCGTTTGTGCGTCTGCAGCACAAACTAAGCAGGACTTAAGTAGGACAGTATGAGGCAAGCTTCTAATAAAAAGTTGTAGAGTGTGCTTATATTTCCCTTTTTTCCTTTTTATGTGTTACCAAGCAGGATAGATCTGAGCAAGAACACTGAGGGTCCTGAGGATCTTCTTTGGAATTTTAGTTGGAAGAGAAAGCTGGTAGGTTCAAGGAAGGACCAGAAGCTCATTGTAGAAAAACATACCAAAAACATTTGTATGTAAAATGTGGTTCTAAGCCCATTTACATTCTCATGTTTGCATTGCCACTGAAGTGTACATTATCAATGTAAGAATTTTAGGTCATACTTTTTGGGGACCACTTTTGTTTTGCTTCATAAGTACTAATAAACAGCAAATATGCTAGTAATATACATGTAAATAAGCAGCTACAGTATTTAATAGTTAATAGCTTTATTCTTTTCTGTTTGGTTTCTGATGCCATATTCACCTCATTTTGAGTATCTCATCTCTTTTATGAGATGAATCTGATATTTAGTTAAACATCATAAATATCCAAAAACATGAAATCTCTCTCTCTCTCTCTCTCTCTCTCTCTCTCTCTCTCTCTCTCTCTCTCTCTC
>NW_015506490.1:126841-127080 GCF_001515645.1 Sinocyclocheilus grahami | reverse complement strand
AAAATATAAAAAAAAAAAAAAACTCTCTCTCTCTCTCTCTCTCTCTCTCTCTCTCTCTCTCTCTCTCTCTCTCTCTCTCTCTCTCTCTCTCACACACACACACACACACACACATGCACATATAAACAAATACATTTTATATGTGTAAAAGTGTAAAATATAACTAATATATTTATATATAAAAATATATTTATTATAAATGTTACAAATCCTTTATATGTTTTAGATTATGTATATAT
>NW_015506490.1:125305-126628 GCF_001515645.1 Sinocyclocheilus grahami | reverse complement strand
TATATATATATATATATATATATATATATATATATATATATATATATATATATATATATATATATATTACTGCTGTCAATCGATAAAAAAAAAACTAATCAATCACACATTTTTTCGAACATTAATTGCGATTAATCACGATTAATCCCATCTAACATTAAAGTTTTTAAATATACTTTTATATTGCAATAATTTCACATTCAATCTTCAAATTAATGTAGAAACAACATAAAGACAGTATATTTTTAATATTTGTTTAATGGCATCTTTTTTATGACTGAAGGCGAGTATCGCTGATACCAATTCTACTGATGTCTCTATGAAAGTGTTTTTTTATTTTCTAATATCTAACCATTGACTAGCCATTCAACATTACAGTATAATTGAGAGCTATCAATTTTAACATTAGACTTAAAAAAATATCAACTTCTAATTTGAAGTGAAATTAAAATAATATTCACATAAACCTAATAAATGTCATATTTACATGTGCCCTCCAGCAAGTAGGAAATATACAGAAATTTAATAAAGTTATCAAACAGTAAATTCCAAATTAAATATAGATGAATCCTTAAAGCAACAAAAGAAAAATTGATTTCCTATTTTTTTCTTTTGTTCACAGCACTGCATTTGTGCGTGCAATTGAAGAGCACGCAATACGAGCACAGTATGATGGCTGACAAGACAGGAAAATTTTTTTTTTCTTGATTATTAATGCACTCATACTAAGAATATATACTTTTAAACTAGACTTTTCTCTGTGTCAGTCAGCAAATTCATCAATTTCAATAAGAATGGTGCAAGAGTAGATCCAATTCGCTGTGTTGACTTTTGATGTTGTTTTCCCTAGTTCAGAAGATTGAGGCTGCCTCAAGTGGCACACGGGGCTTTAAAGGGAAACCCCCTGTTTCAGCACTGGTTAGGTCTCACCACAGTTTTAAAGGGGTCATATGATGCGATTTCAATTTTTCCTTTCTCTTTGAAGTGTTACAAGCTCTTGGTGCATAAAGAAGATCTGTAAAGTTGCAAAGAGTAAAGTCTCAAATCCAAAGAGATATTCTTCATAAAATTCAACCACACCTACCTAAAATGGCTTGTTCTAACACGCCCCCACATGTCTACGTCACGATGTGGGAAGATTTGCATAACATCGCCCAAATGTTCACGCAAAGAAAGAAGGCGTAACTTTTATTCTCGCTGTAGTATTGTTGTTGCCGCCACCGCCATGTCGTGAAGGCGCTGTGTGATTCGTTGTGAAAGCGAAACTACTTTGTTTGGCCTTCCAAAAGAGGACGATATCGCTTCGTGATGCCTGGAGCTGAT
>NW_015506490.1:118889-120362 GCF_001515645.1 Sinocyclocheilus grahami | reverse complement strand
TTCGTTGTGAAAGCGAAACTACTTTGTTTGGCCTTCCAAAAGAGGACGATATCGCTTCGTGATGCCTGGAGCTGATCCGTGCTGATTGCTGAGGAAATACATCAACTTTGCGCTGTGGATCGCCAGATCGGCGTCCAGCCCGGGGTCGTCACATGTGGTTGCCGCAAGCCCGCCGGACGCTCCTTCGTCAAATCTGCCGGCCGCGCCGTTCTCAAGCCCACTGGGCTGCCGCTCACTCTAGCCCGCTGTGTGTGATGCTGTGTTTCGTTGTGAAAGGGAAAATAGTTTGTTTGGCCTTCCCAAAAGCGGACACGACTAGAAATCAGTGGTTAAGTTGTATTTACAACACTGTTCCAGAACAGTTCAACCTAAATATTCAGATGTGTGCAGCACATTTTATGGAGCACTGTTTCCTGATCCTGGTAGAGTAGACTACAATGCCGGCTGTTCTGACTCAAAGACTGTAAGTACGTTTTTTATATTTAAAGGATTTGCCACTGACGATTCAAACGTGAGTTTTGGGCAGTGTAGAGTAGGGCTTGTTGTTTGCAGGGGTGTGAAGTAATGAATTACAAATACTCACCTTACAGTAATTAAGTAGTTTTTATCAGTAATTGTTCTTTTTTGAGTAGTTTAAAAATTGTGTACTTTTACTTTTACTTGAGTACATTTTAAGTGATGTATCGGTACTTTTACTCCGCTATTTTCCTCTGTTTGTGGTCGTTACATGCTTGTTTTAATTTTATCCATCAACGTGATTGGATATTGAGTAATAGGTCTCGTGACTTTCGTCAAATCAAATTGTGCATATAAAACTTTAACCGCCAACTGTTTATCATGGCTGCTGGAAGTGCATTCTTCAAGCATCAATTCAGTCGCATCTTCCTCTAACTTAATATGTTAAGATAAATTTTGGATTTCTGCTTACTAAATGATTTGTATATATGCTTGCCTATCTACACGAGCTGAAATTTGGTGTGAGGTTGCGGGTATTGCGTACAGTGTTAACTCCCGCAAGTGCCACGTTCGGTAAATTCCCACTCACTTATGAGACTGCCTCGTCTCTCTCGCGTGCGTCCTGCAGCAGTCACTTGGATAAGTCGTTGTTGCTTGTGGAACTTGTTGACATTTGATGAGTTTGAGCATGTGATGCCTGCTGTGAAAACGTTTTTTAAAAAATCCATTTTATACAATCCGCCTTCACTTAGCAAGTGCACTCGCGCATAAACAATTTTCATGTTCAACATTTTTGTTCCGTTCAGTTGTGGATGCTGCTGATTCACCGAGACCAATATTTTATGTGCAACAACAGCATGCTGTCTCAGTGACCTTACACGTGATTTAAAATATATTTTTTCAGACTTTATGATTTAAATGGGGTTGATTGTACTGAGAATAACTTTCATCTTTTCTTCACCTGAATACTGTTTCGGTGCTGTTTTGATGTATTTTAAAGAGTTGGCAGTCAAAATT
>NW_015506490.1:116506-117881 GCF_001515645.1 Sinocyclocheilus grahami | reverse complement strand
TCCATAATATGTCCCCACTGGATGCAACGAATGACTCGGTTATAATGGGGTTTTCTGGTTTTTAATCATCGCTCTGGCCTGACAGGGCATCATCACAGTATGGTAGGGGCGTAACATTTCCGTCACACGCTTGAGGTATTTGGCCAATCATAACGCACTGGATAGCTGGCCAATCACAGCACACCTCGCTTTTCAGACCACTGAGCTTTGTAAAAATCATAGACTGTATAAAACATGGACGTAGTGTCCGTGACGTCACCCAAAGATTTCCAAAGAGCGTTTTTGAATCTCAAAAGTGGGCGGAGGCGTGCCGTCGCCATCTTGGCAGCGCGTCACCGTGCGTCACTCCTGGATAATCGAAAATGGGCAAAGAGGCAGGAGCAGGTTGCTGAAGCCACGCCCACCTAGCTTGACGGTGGTGACAGCAGCGGCAATCCACCTGTCACTCAAGTGGCCAACCCCCTAAATTATGCAGAACTTTAAGGCTTAATATAATTTAAACGGATGACTTATAAAAAAATTCACCCCCTCACAGTTGTCATGAAGGGCAAAATTAACTATATAGACCAAATAATTTTTTGAACATGGCTGTAAACGTTTTTTTTCTGCTGTAAAGTTGGGCATTTTAACATGGGGAGCCTATGGGATTGACTCCCTTTTGCAGCCAGCCTCTAGCGGCCAGTTGATGAATTACAGTTTAAGTCACTTCCTTGTTGGCTTCATGAGAGAGAGGGGGAGGTTGCCGCTTGGTAAAAATCGACACGTTTCAGAAAGGCGGGGCATAGAGGAGAAACAATAATGTACAGTATGTGGAAAATAATGTGTTTTTTGAACCTTACACCGCATAAACACATTTCATTACACCAAATACACCAAATAATGTTCTGTTTAGCAACATCATATGACCCCTTTAAAAAATGCTAAAAAAAGTGGGCGTGGTGCGGAGCGGAGGGGGAAAGGGGGAGACAGACAAATAAATGCACAGCCATTTGCACTCTGCATCGAAAACATAACGTTATATATGAACGCGCTGTTGCACCTCTGAGAACTTTTAAGGCTTATTCTGTGGCGTTTATATAAGCCTTTTGACGGGTTGTGTCACAGAGCTGTAAAAACGGTTATGCTCACCAAGTGAATGAATCGTGTTTGTAATAATGTGTTTTTTGAACCTTACACCGCATAAACACATTTCATTACACCAAATACACCAAATAATGTTCTGTTTAGCAACATCATATGACCCCTTTAAAAAATGCTAAAAAAAGTGGGCGTGGTGCGGAGCGGATGGGGAAAGGGGGAGACAGACAACACACACAGCTTCGAGTTAAAAACACAAATAAATGCACAGCCATTTGCACTCTGCATCGAAAACATA
>NW_015506490.1:86665-116456 GCF_001515645.1 Sinocyclocheilus grahami | reverse complement strand
TCCATAATATGTCCCCACTGGATGCAACGAATGACTCGGTTATAATGGGGTTTTCTGGTTTTTAATCATCGCTCTGGCCTGACAGGGCATCATCACAGTATGGTAGGGGCGTAACATTTCCGTCACACGCTTGAGGTATTTGGCCAATCATAACGCACTGGATAGCTGGCCAATCACAGCACACCTCGCTTTTCAGACCACTGAGCTTTGTAAAAATCATAGACTGTATAAAACATGGACGTAGTGTCCGTGACGTCACCCAAAGATTTCCAAAGAGCGTTTTTGAATCTCAAAAGTGGGCGGAGGCGTGCCGTCGCCATCTTGGCAGCGCGTCACCGTGCGTCACTCCTGGATAATCGAAAATGGGCAAAGAGGCAGGAGCAGGTTGCTGAAGCCACGCCCACCTAGCTTGACGGTGGTGACAGCAGCGGCAATCCACCTGTCACTCAAGTGGCCAACCCCCTAAATTATGCAGAACTTTAAGGCTTAATATAATTTAAACGGATGACTTATAAAAAAATTCACCCCCTCACAGTTGTCATGAAGGGCAAAATTAACTATATAGACCAAATAATTTTTTGAACATGGCTGTAAACGTTTTTTTTCTGCTGTAAAGTTGGGCATTTTAACATGGGGAGCCTATGGGATTGACTCCCTTTTGCAGCCAGCCTCTAGCGGCCAGTTGATGAATTACAGTTTAAGTCACTTCCTTGTTGGCTTCATGAGAGAGAGGGGGAGGTTGCCGCTTGGTAAAAATCGACACGTTTCAGAAAGGCGGGGCATAGAGGAGAAACAATAATGTACAGTATGTGGAAAATAATGTGTTTTTTGAACCTTACACCGCATAAACACATTTCATTACACCAAATACACCAAATAATGTTCTGTTTAGCAACATCATATGACCCCTTTAAAAAATGCTAAAAAAAGTGGGCGTGGTGCGGAGCGGAGGGGGAAAGGGGGAGACAGACAAATAAATGCACAGCCATTTGCACTCTGCATCGAAAACATAACGTTATATATGAACGCGCTGTTGCACCTCTGAGAACTTTTAAGGCTTATTCTGTGGCGTTTATATAAGCCTTTTGACGGGTTGTGTCACAGAGCTGTAAAAACGGTTATGCTCACCAAGTGAATGAATCGTGTTTGTGCCGAACTCTCATTACAAAGCAAAAACAAACACTCTCCTTCGATGGTTTCTCTCAGTTAATGTGCGCAATGCTAACATTGTCTTCTATGATGTGCAACACAAACACCTCTGCTGAAATCTCAGAAAAAGTAGTCTGGGGTTTCATGACCCTTTAACGTCCACGTTTGTGTAATGTGTAACGTGCACCATGCCCGATAGACGTTTATAATTTTAAGTCTTTAATCATGCCCAATAGAAGTTAATAATTTTCAGTTTTTTTCATAAGAGGTTATATTTCCAAAACAATACCCCCCCCCCCCCCCCCCTTCAAAATCGCTTAAAAAATTCTGCAGGTTTGGCCTACTCATCATCATCTTAGATGTTTCAAAATGTCTTCATGAGGAGCAGTTAGCTAACAATCCAAAGATGATTGGGACCTCCGGGGGTCAGAAGGTGATTGAGTTTATGATGAAGAGAGGCGTCAAATACTAAAATTAAATCAAGGATGACTTAGAATTTTTCCCTTTGCTTTGCTCATCCTCTGGTCTTGGAGTTAATGGGAAATAAAACTACTGAATATTACAAAAAAACTAAATGTTTTATATTCAAACAAAGACCCGCTTGGCAGGTTTGGCCTACTCATCATCATTTATGATGAAGAGAGGCGTCAAATACTAAAATTAAATCAAGGATGACTTAGAATTTTTCCCTTTGCTTTGCTTATCCTCTGGTCTTGGAGTTAATGGGAAATAAAACTACTGAATATTACAAAAAAACTAAATGTTTTATATTCAAACAAAGACCCGCTTGACCTTTGAGTGATACAATCAGATGTACGTGGAGGAGCTGCGTAGATGAGAGAAAAGCCTCCCAAACTGGAGGTAATTGTATTCCACTGCTTATTTGCTATGCATGACTGGATGGATTCAAAGGAAGGCATTAAAGCATTAAAATGCCATAACTAGAGTCTGTGTTCAGCACTGCACAGCTGGTGTCGGCTGCCTCTGCAGGGAGCTTCTTAAGATACTCATACATTACCAGCCATTTCACATCTTTAGTGACAAATATTATAATACCTAGAACAATATTATGATTATATTTCTTGTGGTGATTTGCCATATCTATCATTAGTAGCATTTCACACAATACAGGAAAGACAAAAACACACCACAGGCGATTGGAAATGCCAACACTTAAGCAATATTACAAGCAAAAGTGCTGCTTTTCAGTGCAATTTACGAGTGTAATATTGATTTTATGCAATAGTTCTAAAAAAAAAAGTAAATATCAAGTAACTTGTGTGTCATACAAAATTTAGCCAGTTATTAACATGCATAAATGAACACTTTTATAAAAGTCTGAATCGAAAATGTACTCACTCTCAGGCAATCCAAGTTGTAGATGAGTTTCTTTCTTTATCGAAATACATTTGGAGAAATTCTAACATCACATCAGTTGCTCACCAATGGATCCTCTGCAGTGAATGGGTGCCGTCAGAATGAGAGTCCAAACAGCTGATAAAAACATCACAATAATCCACACATAATCGACACGAGTCCAGTACATCTATTGTCTTGTGAAACAAAAAGCTGCATGTTTGTTATAAACCAATTCATCATAAAGACATTTTAAACTTCAAACCGTTGCTTCCGGCTATAGAGTCCTCTATCAATAATTTAGCTTTAGTGAAAAAGGAATCTGAATCAGGAGAAAAATGTGCACTAAGCACCATTTACATGCAAAAACAATCAAATTTGTGTCAGAAGTGACGGTTTAAAGTAAAAAAAATAGTTTTAATGATGCGTTTGTTTCTTATAAACACGCAGCTTTTCACTTCACAAGATGATAACTTATAGACTGGAGTCGTGTGGATCATTGTGATGTTTTTATCAGCTGTTTGGACTCTCATTCTGACGGCACCCATTCACTGCAGAGGATCCATTGGTCAACAAGTGAAGTAATGCTTTGTCTTGTGAAACAAAAAGCTGCATGTTTGTTATAAACCAATTCATCATAAAGACATTTTAAACTTCAAACCGTTGCTTCCGGCTATAGAGTCCTCTATCAATAATTTAGCTTTAGTGAAAAAGGAATCTGAATCAGGAGAAAAATGTGCACTAAGCACCATTTACATGCAAAAACAATCAAATTTGTGTCAGAAGTGACGGTTTAAAGTAAAAAAAAATAGTTTTAATGATGCGTTTGTTTCTTATAAACACGCAGCTTTTCACTTCACAAGATGATAACTTATAGACTGGAGTCGTGTGGATCATTGTGATGTTTTTATCAGCTGTTTGGACTCTCATTCTGACGGCACCCATTCACTGCAGAGGATCCATTGGTCAACAAGTGAAGTAATGCTAAATTTATCCAAATCTGTTCCGATGAAGAAACAAACTCATCTACATCTTGGATGGCCTGAGGGTGAGTACATTTTCAGCAAATTTTCATTTTCAGGTGAACTATTTCTTTAAGAGACATTACAGAGGCACCATAGCACTTGACAAATAAACAGTCTGGGTGCAACTGATGATTTTTCTGCTGTGGAGGTGAGAGATTCGTGCTAATGACTTGCGAGAGAGGCAATTATTGCTTTGCTTCTCCATGACACATTCATTTATAGGTGTTAACATTTTTTCATAATTAACGATCACTCTTTATATACTTGTGATGCAGCCACAGTACTCTAAAAACACAGTGCAACTCTTGGGTGGATCTTCTTCACTTTTAGTTTCTTGTCTTAGAGCTCTGATGTGGAGTATGATGTCACATCCTGTTTAACGAACAGAATGATCCCTTTATATATTTTCTACCCTCTTTTCTGTGGTCTAGTCAGAGATAAAAGTTGACAGCACTTGAGGAATGTGATCTATAAGAGGCCCATCTGCTAGACTGTATCAGCGTTGTCAGCTCTGATGGAAAGGTACAGTTAAAGGTCTTGAGAACTGGCCAACTGCAGCTCGGTGAGGATGTCTCATTTATTTTGACACCCCTCCAGTTCTCTGGCTGAGTCAGGAACAGTCTAATTTTGGAATTGTCTCCTGGAATGTTTATTAAAACGTGTGTTTTTTACGCACCGTAAAGTCACAATGGTTAATGAACATTTATCTTGTCACAAACAGTGTCTGTAATGTGCATAAACAAGCTTGGCTATAGGCTAAGCGGCACTGCAGAATATTTCTGAACACCAGTGCACATTTGTCCTAATTCCCTACAGCATCATTTGTGTGATTGCTTTATTTTGTCCATTTTATCGTTTCTGCGAATTTGCTAATCTTTATTTGATCTGTTGTCAGTGCACAACCCACTGGGAATGAATATTAACGCAAATAATGTGCATATGCCTTTGTTTAAATTTTGACCTTAGCTTGTGTTTTCTTGCTAGAATGCACAAAAGCCCATGAGAAAAGTATGAGAAGCAGATACGATTAGTCAATTTAAAATACTAATTAAATAAATCAGGAAGGGAAAACAGCTTTATCTTGCTGTAATTGCACTTGAAAATGAAATAAAAATATAACTTAACTACAATGGTCACAATAACAAATTTTATTTAAATTTTTTCATTTTAATACATTGCAAATCCGATTTTACAGTTTCATTTAATTTCTGGGCCTTCACCCAATGGGCATAATAAATGAGGCCAATGAAAATATCAACATTTGCAAAGTTGCAAAAGCCAGTTTATTTGACATGAAACTGTTAGTGAACTCAATTCTTTTTTTTAATGCAAATTATGAATACGGACAGGCTGAACTTCAGATAAACAGAAAAAAATATATATGAATCCAATTAACTTAATTTATGGCTCATCCATTTTCAAGTATCTAAAAACAGCAAGTAGTTATTTGCACATTGAACTTTTGTTAATTATTAAAAAAAATTAATCTTGAACTGAATGCTTCAAAAGCGTATTTTATTTGTCTAACATCCTGTGAATGTGGAGATAGCTTGTTTTGGGGTCTAAATAATTACTTACATAATGACGTTTAGTGGTTTTTGCTAATGACATTTCATTTCACGCTCTGTGCAATGATTTGGATGAATTTTCTAATGCTTATGTCAGACGGATGTCCAGGATTAACCTAAGGCCGTCTTGACCTGCGCTAGTGAGACAATCATGATTCATACCAGCTCTACAATTATCACACCTACACCAGTGAATGTGTTATTAAACTGGCTGACCTTGGCATTACTATTGTGTTCAACGTTCACATTCATATTAAAATGCTTAAAGGGGTGGTTCACTGGTTTTTTCTAGGCTTGATTGTGTTTATGGGGTGCAGTCTAACATGTGTTAATGCTTAGTTAAAAAAATAAAAAATGCATTATTTTCCACATAATTTGCTTTTATTCCACACCGCTCTGTCCCTTCTCTGAGAAACGCACTGATCATTTCCTGCTTTTATGAAGCCCCGCCCTCAAAAATAGGCAATGGGCTCTGATTGGCTAGCTAGCCCAGTGTGTTGGGATTGGCTAAAGCACCTCTAGTGTGCGTCTAAACGACCCGCCCCTCACTTCAGCGGCATAACGGCATCCTTAATATCGCTTATCAGTTTGAGCCCGATTGAGAAGCAGAACCTGTGCAAGCACGGCTTTTAATGGTAGGCATATGTTTTTTGTTTGTTGTTGTCTCATACTTTTAGATATGCTGTTATTCGTAAATGCTACTGCTTATGTTAGCTTTTAATTTATGGTTTTATCCTGATTAAAGCTTTAATACAGTAGCAACTGCACTCGCGTCCATGTTTAACGCTTCTCATAGCTATGTGAAAATAAGTGTATAATTGGAACAGTTCATTGTCGGAGCTGAGCTGAATGAGAGAGAGAAATGCAGAGCAGGGGACGCGAGGAACAGTATTAAGAACCGCTGCTTTAGAACATTGATTTTGAAACTTGTGAATCCATTAGAATTGTTAGAAGACAGAAGTGCACCTCTAGTTTTCTCTTCCTCTTCTCTAAAACAGTGCAGCATGGCCTCGCCCCCTTTGCTGCCTTTTCCCGAGTGTGGGGTTTATCTGGGTTTGTTACGTCACGAACCCGGGAAGTAACTTGTTGTAGTTTCTACCAGCAGTTTTTGTAGGCATTAAACTGCCAGAATTTTAAAAGAAGATTTCTCCATTTGCATTGAACTTTCAGCTTCGTAACTTTGCAGATATTGTTTATGCTCAAACAGCATCATTACACACAAACTAACATTAAAAAAGTGAAATCGCAATAAACCACCCCTTTAATTTCTCTTTGTATGATGAAAGTTCAAATGAGTAACATCACAAATACTTTGTTGGAAAACCTAGTGAGCAGAAACAGCATATTAAGGCATCATAGGTGCCCTCTCTACACAAAAGCTGTTCCACAAGGTATAGGAACATTTATTTTTTTTATTCATTCAAGTGATTGAAAACCTGTGTGCCTTTTTTTTTTTTTTTTTTTTTTTTTTACAAGTACAATAAATATAGAGCTTTCAAACTCTTTCAAAAAGTTACAAAAATGTACTATATTAAAACTAATCATTCATTATATTCCAAGTCTTCTGATTCCATATAGTAGCTTTTTGTGAAATTTAAGTCATTCGCCATCATTGATTCATTGAAATCAATTGTGAATCAAGTCTTTCTTTTGGAATGCAATTCGAGTGTCTTCTTAGAGGGTCACTTATGAGATTCCATGACCATTAGGATGCTGCCTGTGTAGGCAGTAGTCAGCAAAGCTCACTAGGTTTTGGAACAGATTTTGCATGCAAGAGCCTCTGTTTTTTGTTTATGATTATGAGTATTCAGGTGGATTGCAGTTAGCTGGCTTCACCTCAGTGTTAGTCATGAATCAATACACATTTTGGCATCGCACAGACCCCTCTTACTGCTTATCCAATATGCCAGAAATTGTTGTTTTGTTGACTATATCAGGAGCATTCAATAGGTACCTCACAAGGTCCCCCGAAACTCCAACTACAGATCAGATAAATATAAATGGATTTGATGCCACAATGTTTTGTCTATGTTGTCTTTGAAGGCCCTGCAAGGCACTTCTTACATTTGGTGTAAATATAGGCGCAGTTTTATTTTTACAAACTCAATACTGCATCCCAGTGTGCATCCTATGGGAAAGTTCTAACATTTCTACAATAGATAAGAAGAATTTAAATGATTAAAATGTAATTGAGAGGCTGCGAAAGTGAGGAAAGATCCGGGGATCAAAGCAGAGGAGGATATCGATTTCTAGACATCTGAAAAATAGTTTCCTCATTTTAATTGGGTTAAAAAAAACTAAAAAAAAAACTGAAATGGCTGGCTGGTTCAATTAATTGCAGTGGTTCAAAAATATTCTAGTTCTGCTACTAAATGTCACCTCTGACAAAGTTTGAAAAGTTTTTTCATTAAAAAAAGAGTTCATAGCATTGAGTGCTTGAGCGTTCACAGGAAAGCAGGTATTTTTAGAGCTAGCTTGAAATATCAGTTGGTCACATCAAAAAGAAAACTATGCAAAACAGCATTGGTGCTAGTTTACCCTTCTCTCTAACAAGGCGAGAAACCTGTAGTCTTATCACATTCTCTTGTCGCTAAACATATCACCCACATTTCCATGAAATGCCCCTGCGGGAAGCTGTGCCTCAGCGACCTTGAGCGGCATATCACATCTCATTGATACAACGTCCTTACAACAGTGGGAATATTCCTGGAGGTATTACCTGCGCAAATAACATTCAGAGAGAGGTTGTGATTAGTCTGTTGCCCTCCAGGCCCAGGTAAACTACTTTCTACCAGCTGTCATGGACTTGTGCAAATGCATGTGTGTGTTTTAGCTGACACAGATTGTTATGATGCTTGTCTGTCGTGGAAACGAATTCAGTCTTTGTTGGTCTGCAGTATAAATGACTTAAATTGACTGCATTATAATTGACTGTGTTTCTGCTCACAGACTTGCCGTGAGGCCACTGCAGTATTTTCAAGAGAACTTTCTGAGATCAGTTTCACTTCCTGAAGTCCTCAGGACAGTGTGCGCACACCATGCTGAAATGTTGGTCATCCACATGTGTTTTAGATGCTGATGTTTCTGCCAAAAAGTAGAAATAATGCAATTTTGACATAATTTACTCCCATTTGCCCTCATTTTGTTAATAATTCTTATAAAATCATAAACATGTGATTTTATAATTTTGTTTTTATTTCTATTTTTTTTTAGAAAAAAAAATTTTGGCGGTGCTGCTACCTCTCTGAGTCGTTTGCTCAGTCCGTGTAAAAAATCACCAGTCAAAGTTTCAGCGTGGGTAGCCTTCTATTTTGCTCCCCTTTCCTCTAGTCTCTCTGCTCCTCCGTCACTCTTCCCCAACTCCTCGCCCCTCTCTCTTTCAGCTGTGTGCTTGAATCAGTGATATTAATGGGGATGACATTGGCTGAGTATCTCCTCTCAGCCAGCTGTGCCTGTCAACAACCAGAACCGCACATTAACTGCAACAAATAATGAAATCCACATTTCTCCTCCACGACAGGGCTGATAAAAGTCCGTTATTGCTGAGGAGGTGTAGGGCCGCTTCCATCACTCACGCATACGCACAAAGTTCATCCTGTTTTCATTTTGCTATTCCACTCCCAGTTCGGCATCATTAACGCTGTTAGTGGCGCTTGCTAAGGGACGTGTCTCTGTTATTATTGCTTATATATGGTTAGTGATTTGAAACTAAGCATTAAACTTTGTCGCATAACATGTCTTGCACCATTTTCACTACAGACATGATATCTCAAATTGTGCATTTTATTAAGAAGAGGCATGCTATTACTTTTCTTCTTGATTGAATTTGCAATTTTTCTGACACACAATAAAATCCTTGACTTGTAGACATTTGGAGGAAGAACACAACCATTTGTTAGGTCTTGCTTTAATTGGGACAAACAAAATAAACGTTTGTGTAACTGACTCTGTATTTAATTTGGTTGACCCTATTAGTTACTTGGTTGTAAGTTCACTGTAGTCACATATTATGATGTCTGTCTTTATTAATTCAATAAGAGGCTTGACATTTGTAAATGGAAGTTTGTTTGAGAAGCCATTGGTTTCATTTGGACTAGTTTGGTTGATTGCTATTTCAAACTTATTTTATCATCTCTGAAATTGAAGAACAATTTTTTATTTTAAATGCAATAATAAAATGAAATCATAAAATCATGATAGAAATGTTTATTTAAATATGTAAATAATATTTGGGAATTGTTTCTGCAATTAATAAGTAATGTGAAATAAATAATAATACAACAATATTTATATTTTTAATTCATAATTTGTTATTTGCTGAAATGGTGCTAACAACTTTGTTGTTAGAACAAGACTTGGTTAATAGGTTGTAAACTTACTATACATCTGTCTTTATTCAATAAGCTGACTTAAATAAATAAATACATATTACTAAAAAGCCTTTTACAACAATGTTTTCTTGGTTATATAAAATAATTTAATAACATGTAATAATTTAATAAAGGGATCATTTACCCCAAAATTCAAAAACTGTTATCATTTACTCACCTTCATGTCATTATAATCCCATAAGATGACCATTCATCTTTGGAACACAAATCAAGATATTTTAAAATATTTTTTCTGCATTTTTTTGTCCAATCTTAACTGTTTGTCTGATACGCAAGAACCAGTGAGGTTTGTTTTCGCATGTCAAGAAATCACGGTTGGGCTTTTGTGTTCACTATATTTGATGAGCTTTATGTTTTTGCACTGATCAAGGTTTTATATATGAATAAAAGCCTAAATTAAATCTGTTAATCATATAATATCTCTTCAGAAGAAGCCACTTGATTCAAATGGGTTATTTTTGCGATGCACTTTTTACAGTTTTGTAAAAACGTTTTGCAGTTTTGGTTGCGTGAACTTTCAATAAATGGACAAAAATGGTGAGAGAATATCAAAAATATCTCTGTGTTCTAGTGATGGCCGAAAGACGTATAAGGGAGTAAGTGATGACAAAAGTGTAACTTTAGGGTAAACTAAGAAAAACATGAGCTCACTAGCGTAATTTAATTTTTATTCCATGTGTCTCTGTTATTATTGCTTATATATGGTTAGTGATTTGAAACTAAGCATTAAACTTTGTCGCATAACATGTCTTGCACCATTTTCACTACAGACATGATATCTCAAATTGTGCATTTTATTAAGAAGAGGCATGCTATTACTTTTCTTCTTGATTGAATTTGCAATTTTTCTGACACACAATAAAATCCTTGACTTGTAGACATTTGGAGGAAGAACACAACCATTTGTTAGGTCTTGCTTTAATTGGGACAAACAAAATAAACGTTTGTGTAACTGACTCTGTATTTAATTTGGTTGACCCTATTAGTTACTTGGTTGTAAGTTCACTGTAGTCACATATTATGATGTCTGTCTTTATTAATTCAATAAGAGGCTTGACATTTGTAAATGGAAGTTTGTTTGAGAAGCCATTGGTTTCATTTGGACTAGTTTGGTTGATTGCTATTTCAAACTTATTTTATAAATTGAAAAATTGAAGAACAATTTTTTATTTTAAATGCAATAATAAAATGAAATCATAAAATCATGATAGAAATGTTTATTTAAATATGTAAATAATATTTGGGAATTGTTTCTGCAATTAATAAGTAATGTGAAATAAATAATAATACAACAATATTTATATTTTTAATTCATAATTTGTTATTTGCTGAAATGGTGCTAACAACTTTGTTGTTAGAACAAGACTTGGTTAATAGGTTGTAAACTTACTATACATCTGTCTTTATTCAATAAGCTGACTTAAATAAATAAATACATATTACTAAAAAGCCTTTTACAACAATGTTTTCTTGGTTATATAAAATAATTTAATAACATGTAATAATTTAATAAAGGGATCATTTACCCCAAAATTCAAAAACTGTTATCATTTACTCACCTTCATGTCATTACAATCCCATAAGATGACCATTCATCTTTGGAACACAAATCAAGATATTTTAAAATATTTTTTCAGCATTTTTTTGTCCAATCTTAACTGTTTGTCTGATACGCAAGAACCAGTGAGGTTTGTTTTCGCATGTCAAGAAATCACGGTTGGGCTTTTGTGTTCATTATATTTGATGAGCTTTATGTTTTTGCACTGATCAAGGTTTTATATATGAATAAAAGCCTAAATTAAATCTGTTAATCATATAATATCTCTTCAGAAGAAGCCACTTGATTCAAATGGGTTATTTTTGCGATGCACTTTTTACAGTTTTGTAAAAACGTTTTGCAGTTTTGGTTGCGTGAACTTTCAATAAATGGACAAAAATGGTGAGAGAATATCAAAAATATCTCTGTGTTCTAGTGATGGCCGAAAGACGTATAAGGGAGTAAGTGATGACAAAAGTGTAACTTTAGGGTAAACTAAGAAAAACATGAGCTCACTAGCGTAATTTAATTTTTATTCCATTCATTATTGTTGGCCAGAGGTTTCTGTAATTTAGTTTATAAGTTACATTTCAACTACGTTTAATGGTGCAATGCTCAAATATTTAGTAGTGCATACATTTAAAACTTGTTTGCCATTTATGCTTAAACTAGACTGAGTTTTAACTCGCTCACAGCTGGTGCAGCTGGCCCCAGAATATTATAGAGAATTCAGATTGGACTCTTTTCACCATCTAGCAACCACCCAGAACATCCTGGTGGATATTTGCATATAATTTCTCATAACACACTCTGAATTAGCAGAACTTCAGTCAGATACCAAAACCATTACTTTACAAATGATGGCTCACTCAGATCTTTTGTCTTTATGAAGTTTTAATTAAGCATTATCTATCACTGTTAATTAGCTGTACAGCACCATATCGGTACAGCTTACTCTTTCCTCAGCACAGTTGCATTGTGGGAAGAACCTGAGGAGCAATTACAGAGTGGAGCTCATTGATTTGTAGCCGTACGGTACTAGCCTGCCTCATGTGGAGCATTGCCTCTTCCAGGACACCTGATTAAACTGGAATGGATGTAGCCCAGTAGAGCAAGCTTTTATCTAATTCTGCCTTGTGAGCCACAAAATAATCCTTTTAATATAAACCATGTAATAAAGGTAAATTAAACCATCCTACAAGATGCTATAGTGTAGCTTTGAGTGCATGAAAGGATTATGGTGTGTTAAATGATAACCTTGAACTGTTATGGCACTGTCGGTCTCATTTGAAAATAGCTCCAAAAGGAAAGTAAATCACAAATAAGATCTCTTTAATGTTAATTGTTTCTCTTAGACATTAATGAGATTAAATGAGGAGCAAATGGAGCAAAAGCTATTTTATTTCGGTAATGTGACATATTTCACAGTGAAATGGGATATGAGAAAAAATGATTTTGTCCATTAAGAATTGATTCTATTGTAGAAAGTGGACAGGTGGTTGAAAAATAAGAGGGTTTGGTGATGTTTTGATGAAAGATTACGAAGACAAACCTTTTTTTGTTTGTAATAATGGACCCCTATGAATCAATCACAATGATATGAGGAAAGTTTATTAAGAAAGTCAATTTTAGGTCTGAAAAAAAGGCCCAAACTTGTTTAGACTACGGTTCAGACCAGGGGCAATTCTAGGATTTTCATTTTAGGGGGGCTCAGCCCCCAATGAGGGTATAATATTTATATATATATATAGATATATGTATGTATATATATACACATACATACATATACATACATATATATAATAAAAAATGTTTGACTAATAGGGGTGGTATGCAAAATGTATATACCAAAAAGTGCATTATTCCACTGTATTGCATAGATATGTATAACATATAACTGAGTAAGCCAAATACGAAAGTCTTCATGATCTCACACACACACGCACACACACACACAATTTTACTGTTTGCATTTCTAGTACAACCCTCTTTCCTTAGCTCAAGTATGTAAACCTCTTTGCCACATGCACTGGAAAATGTATTAAATTGAAAGTTAAATTTTCAAATGGAAATGGCAACATTATTGTTTTATAAAGTAGCCTATGCGTTCATATGTGCTTAATTTTCACTGCAAACAGCTGTGGTGTGATGAGGGATACATAGGGAACCGATTGCTACCCCATGATATTTTGTAAACTGTATTTATGACAAAGAATAGAACTGCACAGATGCAGATATTAAAACAATCTATCGTTAAACACACACCTTGTCCTCTGTTTCTCGGTTTGCGGATTGAAAAAGAACGCTCTGAAACACGTCAATCAAAGTCTGCCGCCATTTTCATATGAAATTTAAATGAAATTATTCGTGTACAGTTTATGAAGCTAATTGCAAAATTTTAGGGGCGCTGATTAGTCATTTATAGCCCCCCTAAACATGGCCTAGCGACGCCCATGGTTCAGACGTTTGGGGTCAGTTTTTGAAAGAAGTCTGTTATGCTTACTAAGGCTGCATTAATTTGAATAAAAATACAGTAAAAACAGTAATATTATGAGATACTACTACAGTTTAGAATAACCATTTTCTATGTTATTATGTGTTAAAATGTAATTTATTCCTGTGATGCCAAAGCTGAATTTTCAGCAGCCATTACTCTAGTCTTCAGTGTCACATGATCCTTCAGAAATCATTCTGATTTGCTGCTCAAGAAACATCTGTTATTATGTTGAAAACTGTTGCATAATATGTTTATAGAAACCATGATACATTTTTCATGATCCTTAGATGAATGGAAAGTTCAAAAGAACAGCATTTATTTAAAATATAAATATTTTGTAACATTACAAATATCTTAACTGTCATTTTTGATCAAAATAATGCGCTCTTGCTGAATAAAAATATTAATTTCCAAAACGACCCAAAACTTTTGAACAATAGTGTCATTTTTTATTTTGTATTGTATTTATTGTAAATTTGATTAATTTAATGCTTTCGCTGTTCATTTAGACTGCTCTGATTGCTCAGAATAATAACTTCTCATTCATTTAGTACATTTACAAAGATGTTTTCCTTTTAAATATTGTCAAAGTAGGTGAAATACATGATGTTAGTGTATTGCAGTCTAGCTTTAAAGGGTAGCTTGACTAATTTAACTGCTTTAAAAAGTGAGTATATTCTAGCTTGTCGGGTTTTTAAAGTATCTTCCCCATTACTTTAAGAGAAACATCTGAGGCAGAGTTGATACTTAAACTGAGAGCTTCATTATGTCTCCAGAGGTGTGATAGACGAACCTCTGGGCAGTAAAACGTCCCTCTGAGGAGTGCTTTCAAAGCAGAAACATTTCTTACTGTAGTTTAATCCCATGATTGCACTTTAAAGCAAATAGGACATGTTAAATGTTTAAAAAGTGCGCCGCAGCAGTGGGAAATGGAGGGATGGCAGTGGGGCTTGCACTCAGTTCGACACTAGCGAGGCGATGATGTGTGTTTGCCAATGTGTCAGGGTGAAAATGGGAACATGTTCCACGATGAGTGCTGTTCACTTGCACGTCATCATCAGCTTTTTACCCTTGGTGAGAGGAGTCGTGTTCTCTGGGCTCCTTTGAGGCTGTGGGCAGAAACAGGGTGGTTTCTAAAGTAGGACAAGGACACCAGATGACAAACTGGTTCCTGTCTCAGGGCCGCCCTTGGGAAGGCCTCTGTATGGCCTGGTCCCTTCTGCATTTACTGAGAGGTGACAATTATATATGTACAAGCTTTCCCACACTGATACTTGTGCTGTCTTACAGTGACTTCAATTTTTTAGTCCAAGTAAAGCAATAATTCATACCAGTCTGGTTTTTAAGTTGGACTAACAGACATGTTAATTTGTCAGTTGGACTCTGTGTTGTGAGTATTTAATCCACAGTGGGTAATTAAACCTTGAAATGTTTAATTATGCATTGTGGCATACGTATATAAATTTGGACTCAAAGACTATATAGCTTGACTGCACAAAAAAGTGCATGTACAGTAAATGTATTTAGTGCAAAGCTATGCTTTATATACTACCGTTCAAAAGTTTGAGGTCGGTTAAGATTTGTAAAATGTTTTTGAAAGAAGTCCCTTATGCTCACAGAGGCAGCATTTATTACAAACAGTAATATATTGTGAAATATTATTACAGTTTAAAATTACACATTTCTAGTTTAATAACTTCTAAAATTTAATTTATTCTTGTGATGGCAAAGCTGAATTTTCAGCAGGCATTACTCTAATTTTCAGTGTCACGTGATCCTTTAAAAATCATTCTAATATGCTTATTTGCTGCTCAAGAAACAATTCTGCTGCTTAATTTTGTGGAAACCAAGAATCTGAACTTTTTTTCTGGATTAATATAAAGTTCAAAAGAACAGCATTTATTTCAAATAAACTATTTTGTAATATCATAAATGTCTTTACTGTCATGTTTGATCAGTTTAATCATCTTTGCTGAATAAAAATATTAATTTCTTTAAAATTATCTTACTAAAAATTTTAAGCAGTAGTGTATATATATATATATATATATATATATATATATATAGTATAGTGTTAGAACTAATTATTGTGGTACGTTGACCTTATAACTAATTGGACGAAGGCTGTTTAGTCGAATTATACCCTGTAAAATGAGGATGGTTTGAGTTTGAGAATGATATGATGTTTTTTTATTTATTTTTATTTATTAATTATTTTTTATTGGGTATATACAGTATTTTACTGAATGTGTATGACTATATTGGTGGTGCTTTAAAGAATTGAATTTAAAGATACAACCTTTCCGAAAGGGTTTTACTGTGCAAAATAACAGCTAAACCACAACTCGCTAATTAAAGCACGCTGATATCGAACCATAAATATATATGCTAACATATGTAGATAAAAAAATCATCTCACTAATTTACCAGTCGACCATTGTGACCCTTATCTACGCCTATATCCACATAAAAATGTATAAGCATTAGTAATTTTAATTGGAGGTAGAGTGGAAAAAAAAATCTGGCTATGAATAAAATCATTGCATGAAGTTTTTTAATTACACACATGCTTGACACTCAACTATGCTATTAAACTCTTTGCCCACTCCCCCATGAGAGCCCCCTCTGGCCACCAACCCATCACTCGACCAACTTTATCACCCGAATTATGTTTTAATTCAATAGAGGTCACAGTTAAATGATTATTAATGACTTCTTTATTGTGGCTGCTTGTTTGCTACAGTACGTATTGTCAAATTTAAATATTTAGGTGGGTCGTTGTTGTTGTGGTTGCTGGTTACAGTAGCGAGCTGTTGTTGAGCAACAATGTAAATGCTGTGTGAGTCCAGAATCTGTGTTTAGTGTAATCGGGGACAAATCTTCCCTTCATATCAAAGCATTACTTATTCATGCTCTATAGACGGTCCATGAGAGGCTGGTGGGATGGAAATTACTTTTGCTTGACTTAGCGGTATAAGAGGGAAGTTAAAAATATGAGCATCTGTGATTTAAATGTTGCATGTAGCATGCAAGATTCACCACATAATGGAATGTTTGCACGGAAGCATTGCATCATATTACTGGATAAAACATGTATGATGAGAGGATGCAGTGTGCCAAATGGGAAAAACATTTTAAAAAGTACTTTATAAGTGTGTACTTAGTGTTCATAGTGCTTGTGCTTGTGTTCATAGCAGTGCCTGGCTATGAACACAAGCATACTCCAGTCACATTTATTTTATTTTATTTATTTATTTTTTCTTAATACTTGTATTTTTTTATTTGATCTTTTATTTTTTATTTTGTTTTATTATTTTAAATTGTATTAGTCTTTTTTAAATTATTTCTGAGGGGGCTAAAACATAATTTGCCCACATCAGTTTAAAAGGAATATATAAGATAAGTGCTGTATTCTACCAATTACCACAGAAAATAATTATTTTTTTATTATTACAGTGATGCATTTACATTTGAAGTTTATGGGGCAAAACATTGCAAAGGGCTTAAAAGTGTGATCAACTAATGTAACGTAACGTAATTCCTGTGTGTGGCATTTTCTTTACATAATTTCATTTAGCATGGTCATAGCAGAAGTTAAAAAATCTGATTTCTCTTTGCACAGGCAAGGTCTAGTTAGGATTTTATATTTATTTAAAGTCTTGTTGCAAAACAGTCTGAATATTAATATGTATTCTTATTTATAAAGTATTTACACAGAACAGACCATTCCATTCAGTTTAGCTTTCTGCACTTTCCAATACTATTTTCAATCTCAAAACATTTTAATTAAGACATTTTTATCCTTGATTGGATTCAGCCATCTGGTATTTGTAATTAAAATCATTTCATATGATTTCAAAACATTCTTTTAGCTAGTATTCATTGTGTAGCATATGACTTAATCAAGAGAGCAAGTGACAGTCTTCAGAGTGCAATGCAACTTTATACAACTATAGGGAGACAAAGACTTAATATTAGACAGTTATCACAGTACAGACATGTGTCCAAGTCATTTTTCATGGATTAAAAATGACATTGATGGAATTTAATAACAAAGTTTTTTTAGTGCGCTTGAGATTTTAAAGAAAAGTAGGCTACCACTGTGCAAACTGTTACATGAAATCTCATGTTTAGCATGATTAATGTTTTGTCATAATATTGCAAATGGGTTGTTTTCAATAACACTTGCTGTTATTCTTGCTGTTGTGGTGATGCTTGAGTCCCTGAAGAAAGTGCCAGTAGCTCAAGTCAAAGTCAAGCCATAAGTAATTAAATTAAAAACAAGAAATAGATTTTCAAATATTCAATATAGTCATAATTCCTCCAAATTGTTCCGCCTGCCAGATTTGTTTTGATCTTTGGCAAAATATCTCATTATTATCTTCACATTTGTTCATTGTTGTCAGCCAAATAATATAATGTTAATTATTTTCTTATTCCAGCTGAATACAAAGAGACAAGAGAGAGACGTGGCTCAGAACCAAAGGATTTTCCCCTGAGGGGGAATCCGCTTTGCATGATCAAGGTCACGCGGCGATGCTTACGTGCCTTAGACATGTGGAAGAAACGTTGGTTCCTGGTTCAAGGCCTGACGTTAGGGGCTCCTTGTCGTCGCGTAAGGCTAATGACGGATGCCTCTCTCACGGGCTGGGGAGCGGTCATGAGTTGCCGCTCTGCCTAGGGTCTGTGGGAAGGCCATCATCTCTTTTGGCACATCAACTGCCGGGGAATGCTGGCCGTGTTTCGAGCTCTGACACACTTCCTTCCAGACCTAAGGGGGCATCATGCGTTTGTCCGCACAGACAACACATCTGTGGTCTCCTACATCAATCGGCGGAGTTATGGAAGCTGTGGGCATGGCCCCTGAGGGGGCACAGCTCCTAGCATCTGGTCTCTCAACTGAGGTTGTTGAGACTGTACTCCAGTCCAGAGCTCCCGCCACTAGGAAACAGTATGCCTTGAAGTGGAAACTTTTCGCTTCATGGTGCGGACAGTGACTGCAGGACCCAGTCAACTGCCCAATTGGTACAGTTCTGGAGTTTCTGCAGGAGCGATTCTCCGCAGGGTTATCTCCCTCCACTCTGAAGGTATACGTGGCGGCCTTAGCTGCTTACCACGCCCTTCTGGGTGGTCAATCATTGGGAAGACACCCACTTGCCACTCGTTTCCTCCGTGGCACTCTGAGGCTGAGGCCAGTACAGCGCACCGAGGTGCCCTCATGGGACCTGGCTGTGGTTCTGGAGGGCTCATGCAATGCCCCCTTTGAACCTATAGAAGAAGTTCGGTCAAGTTGCTCAGGCTCAAGACCATCTTTCTCCTCGCTATTTCCTCACTAAAAAGGATCGGGGATCTTCAGGCACTCTCTGTTTCATGCTTGGAGTTCGCTCCAGGCATGGTTAGGGCATTCCTTTACCCGAGGGCCGGGTATGTCCCTAAGGTGCCCACTTCTTCACCAGGGCCCATAGTACTTAAGGCATTCTGTCCTCCTCCATACCAGGAAGTAGGCCAAGAAAGGCGTAATCTGCTCTGTCCAGTTCGAGCACTGGACGCTTACGCACACAGAGTTGCCCCGTCGCGTAAGGCAGATCAGCTTTTTGTTTGTTTTGGTCCGCCAAAGAAGGGATTTCTGGCGATCAAGCAGACTACGGGTAGGTGGGTGGTCGAGGCCATCTCACTAGCCTACGAGTCCTCTGGCCTCCCATCACCTATGGGGGTCAGAGCGCACTCGACCAGGAGTATGGCGGCCTCCAAGGCTTTCAGCCTGGGTGTGGCCTTGCAGGACATTTGTGCTGTGGCGGGCTGGTCCTCTCCACCCACTTTTGTCCGCTTTTACAACCTAGACCTGGCTTCTACCCCAGGTTCCCCAGTTCTCTCTTCGTGATGTGCTCATAGGACACACACACAGGCAGGGACTTGGTAGTATGGCGCAGTTGGTATTCTCGTTCCCAAAGCGACTCGACGCAGCTCGAGTTCCTGAAGGGGAACGTCTCTAGGTTACGTATGTAACCATGGTTCCCCGAGGGAACGAGACGCTGCGTCTCTTTGCCATACTCCCTGCATCCCTGCAGGCGCTACTTCATCGAAGCTGGTTTGCGCCCGGCCGGATGTGCCTTTATGCTTTCTGGTGCTTACGTCACCCTGCTCGTGACGTCTCGCTGCTCCATTGGACGGATTTGACACGTGCTTCAGAACGCGGTCACGCAAGGGCGTTCCCAAAGCGTCTCGACGCAGCGTCTCGTTCCCTCGGGGAACCATGGTTACATACGTAACCTAGAGACGTTCACCTAAAAATGAAAATTTGCTAAAATGTACTTACCTTCAGGCCATCCAGTGATGCAGATGAGTTTGTTTCTTCATCTGAACCAATTTAAAGAAATGTAGCATTTCATCACTTGCTCACCAGTGAATCCTCTGCAGTGAATGGGTGCCATCAGAATGAAAATCCAAACAGCTGATAAAAACATCACAATAATCCACACGACTCCAGTCCATCATTTAATGTCTTGACCGTTGCTTCCAGCTAAAATATGAATCCTTTATCCATAATTTTGTCTAGTCCAGTGAAAAAGTCATCTTGTCTGAATCAGGAGAGAAATATGCACAGATCAAGCACAGCTTACAAGTGAGAACAGTTCAAAACAGTTCTAAACAAATATGATGGTGGATTTTAACGTGAGAGGACAAAAGGGGATGGACCTTATCACTGGAGGAAGAGTTGTTATTATGGATTATGCATTGGTCAGAAGTAAGGGTTTTCTGCAATTTAGAAGGAGGAATAGTTTGTTAGATGCCGACTGATCACTCAATTCTCTGTATCACAGATGACAGAGCACAGTAGCACATTTAAACTATCGCTAAATAGACCAGCTAAATACACTTGAGGGGTTGAGGGGGTGATTTGACTTTTAAAACTTCGTAATTTGACCTTGTTGCAATTAACGGATTCCACTCAAAGAAATGGGAAGCTAGAGAGGGGTTGAAATCCTCATTACATCTTGCAGATTACTGACGCTTTACGAGCATGACACATCTGTTCTCAGGAGGAAGTCTTTGATCAGCCTCCCAATCAACATGCGTATCACAAGATTACATTCTAATTGAAGAAAATATCGTGACAGGGAAGCTGTCCCTGTAGGTTGCAGTGAATGGGTGCCATCAGAATGAAAATCCAAACAGCTGATAAAAACATCACAATAATCCACACGACTCCAGTCCATCATTTAATGTCTTGACCGTTGCTTCCAGCTAAAATATGAATCCTTTATCCATAATTTTGTCTAGTCCAGTGAAAAAGTCATCTTGTCTGAATCAGGAGAGAAATATGCACAGATCAAGCACAGCTTACAAGTGAGAACAGTTCAAAACAGTTCTAAACAAATATGATGGTGGATTTTAACGTGAGAGGACAAAAGGGGATGGACCTTATCACTGGAGGAAGAGTTGTTATTATGGATTATGCATTGGTCAGAAGTAAGGGTTTTCTGCAATTTAGAAGGAGGAATAGTTTGTTAGATGCCGACTGATCACTCAATTCTCTGTATCACAGATGACAGAGCACAGTAGCACATTTAAACTATCGCTAAATAGACCAGCTAAATACACTTGAGGGGTTGAGGGAGTGATTTGACTTTTAAAACTTCGTAATTTGACCTTGTTGCAATTAACAGATTCCACTCAAAGAAATGGGAAGCTAGAGAGGGGTTGAAATCCTCATTACATCTTGCAGATTACTGACGCTTTACGAGCATGACACATCTGTTCTCAGGAGGAAGTCTTTGATCAGCCTCCCAATCAACATGCGTATCACAAGATTACATTCTAATTGAAGAAAATATCGTGACAGGGAAGCGACTGAGTGCTGTCCCTGTAGGTCTTTTCTTTTAATCATCTGCTGTTATCGTACATGCTGTGATAAGGTGAACTATTACATGTGTGAACGAGGGTAAGGTGGTTTGTTTAGATGGTTCAGGAGGACAGTCTTCACAGTGTGGCATTTATGCATTTGTCAGACGCTTTTGTCCAAAGCTGGTGTTCGGCAGGCAAGTGTCTCTCTGAAAGACCAGCTTAAGCTTAAGCTGCTTTTAGTCTGAGCAAACACACAGGTTTTCCTACTATTTCTTCTTCCGTCCACTTGCTTGCCTTTAGCAGAAAAAGTGTTTTCATTTTTTTTTGTTTCATTAATTTTGCTTTAACATTTATTGACTTTAGTTAAAGGGGTCCTATTATGCTCTTTTACAAAGTCTTGATTTTGTTTTGGGGGTGTACTAGAACATGCCCTCCTGTCCTCAGTAAAATGCGCAGCACACAATAGCAAATTGGGGTTATAATGGACAGAGTTAAAAAAATAAATTGCAACCACTCTTTTCTGACATCATCCGCTTACGGAAGCCCAAACAAAGACGTTTGGGCACGGAGGTGAAAAAAACAGCGTTTCAGGCAGTCGTGCACCGGACGAGAAGCGCAGTGTCGCATCGCGCCATGTCTTTAAAATTCAAATAAATTATTTTCTATGAGTGTAGGCACACTGGCGGCGCCCAGCTGTCCGCGGCGCCCAGCTACGTCGTGTTGTACTTGTAAGAATTGTTCTAGACATGCCGAAAATTTGAAGCTACAGCACAGCAGCTCCTCTTCTTCGTTTTCTCTGATGCACTAACTCTGCAGCAGCACTTCTTCTTCGTCGTCTCGTCTGATGCGCTCACTCAACCAAGCGTTCTAACCACAAGCTCGCCCCCCCCCTCCCCCCCAACCATTCGAATTTCTGTAGGCGGGAATTATTTTTAATTATATTCTAATGGACCGCTTTGTGATATCACAAAGCCCGGAAAACAAACGCTGTAGTCCAAACGAGTCGTTCGTTGTAGTTCTTGAAAAGGGATTTAAAACGAAATATCTCCCTTTGGAGTGGACTTTGAGATTTGTAACTTTCTAGATCTTTTTTATTGCCAAACATACACACTACACACTGACTAAAATTAAAAAAGTGAAAAAGCATAATAGGACCCCTTTAAAGTTTAGTTTTGTCTAAAATTAACTTCTTGTATTTTTATTTAGCAGACATTTTCATTCTTACATTTTTTCCCCTGCAGCAACATACAGATTTACCTTTTCCTCAACTTTAGTCTGCTTTGTAAACGCTGAGTAACCCGCAGGAGTGTGAGGCGAAGCACCACTCAGTTATTATGCAGACCACTCAGAAGAAGATAATTTTCTGAGTAGCTCTACAATCCATCTTTATCAGCAACACACTTCCTGTTTTGTGGCTCTCTCAGTTGAGCTGTGAAAAATATGCAAAAGAAGGATTCTGGACACAATATTTAGCAGATATAGGGTGATGATGAGCTCTCTCTCTCCGAGCTGCATGAGCTTGTTATACACAGATTTCATAGGGTTGCCGTGTGAGAGATGATAGGAATGGTAACACTTTTGAGCGGCTCATTGTGAATGCGGCTGGCGGAAGCGAGCGAAAAGCGCAGAGATAGGGCAGGCGGAAAGAGACCCTGCAGCCAATAAAAATTCATGATTGTGAGTAATATGACAGAAAGACCTGCATGCAGAGATGCTTCTTTATGGAGAGGATATAGAGCAGGGACGATTTCTCTGAGCAGACATGATTGACAGTGCATACTTTATAATAATCAACAAAAATATCACTAAATATGAGATTGAATAATGTATAAAGCATAAGTTACTCTGTATAAAGTAACTCTGTCCAACAGGGTTAGAATGTTTTTGTGCAAATTTGAGAATTTTATCATTAATACAAATTACTGCATTTGGTTGTCGATGATGATGTTTCATGACAATACTAATGTAGTAATTCCTCTTTTATGATCCTTTATGTCTTGCATTAGCACCAGACGAGGTTCTGAGTGGAAATAGATGAAATTGGATATAAGGACATTCCATTTTCATTACTCAGGATTCAGCGTGGGGATATTTGAGCAGCTATATATATGCAGCTATGAATTTTGCTATTCAGTGAAGTAAGACTCTGATTTAGATGTCACATAGGGTACACTTTATCTATGGAGGATGCAAATGCAGTTATACTACTCTTGTTCAATCCTCTTGAAAATAAAGTCCTTTGAAAGTTGCCTTAATAGTATATTTTGCTACAAAAAAATGGGAAAAATATAATATAATATAATATAAACACTGGTATACATGGAAATTACCCCTTGAAATATTATATTATTTCATATATAATATTTCTATGAAATATTATTATATTATTATATTATATTATATTATATTATTCCATAGAGACACTGGTCTATGGAAATTAATCTTTGAAATATTATATTACAGGTATATTAAAGGGGTCATATGATGTGATTTCATGTTTTCCTTTGTCTTTGGCGTGTTAAAAGCTTTGTGCATACAGAAGATCCGTAAAGTCGCAAAGACTAAAGTGTGTAAGTGTAAAGTCACTGTGTGGGAAGAGTTGCATAACACCGCCCAAATGTATACGCAAAGAAAGAACCTGGTAAGGGGCTTAACATTTCCGTCACACGCTTGAGGTATTCGGGCAATCACAACGCACTTGATAGCTGGCCAATCAGAGCACACCGCGCTTCAGAACGGTGAGCTTTGTAAAAATCGACACGTTTCAGAAAGGCGGGGCATATAATATCTAGCTCTTAATAAACTTTTCTTTTGGAATCTTCATTTTTAAGGCCCTACTGCATCATTCATTCCCAGAGATATGGGGATCTCGATGCAGCTTCATATTCAGGTTGTTGAATAATATGCATTTTCAGTGGTCAAAGACCTCTGGTTAATATGATAAAATCTATTTTATCATATATTTTTATACATATTTTTTTTTTATCTCATTAGTCTGCTCATGGCATTTGAGCTCTCAGAAATCAGTACAGGATACATTTTTAGCCAGTAGTTATTTTTGCAGATGCTTTTAACTTTTCTTATTACTCATTGCATGCACTTGTCTGAGAGGTTAAGTGCCTTGCTCTGAGGCACAGTGGACCTTATAGATCTGTATATCATTCATTACATCTTTTCAGTAGCCCAGGGCTTTTAACTTTAACCTTTAACTTTTTACATGCTTTCAGAGCATATTTTAGTGTCAGATTCATTTGCGGTATCTTCACCTGAACTGAAGGTGATCATTTGTGCATTTCATCCACCATCATATTTACTTTTTCCTAGTCTTTTTTGTTATAGAAACTCAGTAACCCACTACAACGTGAGGCGAAACACCAGTGCACAGAGTTATTATGCAGACCATTCAGAAGATGATACTGTATTTTTTCTGAGTAGCTCTACAATCCATCTTTATCAGCAACACACTTCCTGTTTTGTGGCTCTCTCAGTTGAGCTGTGAAAAATATGCAAAAGAAGGATTCTGGACACAATATTTAGCAGATATAGGGTGATGATGAGCTCTCTCTCTCCGAGCTGCATGAGCTTGTTATACACAGATTTCATAGGGTTGCCGTGTGAGAGATGATAGGAATGGTAACACTTTTGAGCGGCTCATTGTGAATGCGGCTGGCGGAAGCGAGCGAAAAGCGCAGAGATAGGGCAGGCGGAAAGAGACCCTGCAGCCAATAAAAATTCATGATTGTGAGTAATATGACAGAAAGACCTGCATGCAGAGATGCTTCTTTATGGAGAGGATATAGAGCAGGGACGATTTCTCTGAGCAGACATGATTGACAGTGCATACTTTATAATAATCAACAAAAATATCACTAAATATGAGATTGAATAATGTATAAAGCATAAGTTACTCTGTATAAAGTAACTCTGTCCAACAGGGTTAGAATGTTTTTGTGCAAATTTGAGAATTTTATCATTAATACAAATTACTGCATTTGGTTGTCGATGATGATGTTTCATGACAATACTAATGTAGTAATTCCTCTTTTATGATCCTTTATGTCTTGCATTAGCACCAGACGAGGTTCTGAGTGGAAATAGATGAAATTGGATATAAGGACATTCCATTTTCATTACTCAGGATTCAGCGTGGGGATATTTGAGCAGCTATATATATGCAGCTATGAATTTTGCTATTCAGTGAAGTAAGACTCTGATTTAGATGTCACATAGGGTACACTTTATCTATGGAGGATGCAAATGCAGTTATACTACTCTTGTTCAATCCTCTTGAAAATAAAGTCCTTTGAAAGTTGCCTTAATAGTATATTTTGCTACAAAAAAATGGGAAAAATATAATATAATATAATATAAACACTGGTATACATGGAAATTACCCCTTGAAATATTATATTATTTCATATATAATATTTCTATGAAATATTATTATATTATTATATTATATTATATTATATTATTCCATAGAGACACTGGTCTATGGAAATTAATCTTTGAAATATTATATTACAGGTATATTAAAGGGGTCATATGATGTGATTTCATGTTTTCCTTTGTCTTTGGCGTGTTAAAAGCTTTGTGCATACAGAAGATCCGTAAAGTCGCAAAGACTAAAGTGTGTAAGTGTAAAGTCACTGTGTGGGAAGAGTTGCATAACACCGCCCAAATGTATACGCAAAGAAAGAACCTGGTAAGGGGCTTAACATTTCCGTCACACGCTTGAGGTATTCGGGCAATCACAACGCACTTGATAGCTGGCCAATCAGAGCACACCGCGCTTCAGAACGGTGAGCTTTGTAAAAATCGACACGTTTCAGAAAGGCGGGGCATATAATATAATATAATATAATATAATATAATATAATATAATATAATATAACATAATATAACATAATATAGATCAGTGTTATATTGCTTTTATGTATTAAAAATGTAGCTGTTATGTTTGCTATTCTCATTTTGGTCCATAAAGTCATATTTTGGTTCCCTTTAAATCCTTTTTTTTTCAGTGCTATCCTTCTAAAACATGAAAGTAAGTTTCATAAAACTAACAAGTCCACATTGTGCAAAGCCACTTGTTCGAAGACGTCCAGGCCTGTCTCGAGCAGTAAAATACTAATACAAGGTAAATATACCAGAGAAAGTATGTCTGAGTAAATTTGTCTGAGATGGGAATGCATGTCTGGGCAATCCAATCACAACAGATTTTATTGCGGTTATATATTAGTTCTGAATGCTTCTATTAGAAACCACTTTGTCTGTTGAGATGCTCCGGTCCAGCTTTGCTCTTTAGCGTCGGTTGGTTTGTTGAAGGCTGACCCTACCTGTAAGCACTTAGCTGGAACACCGCTCTCATGAGAACACCATTAGAGTCTGACAGTGTGTCCTGCACAAGGATGACTTCAGCGTAGACTTCATTTTCCCTTTATTAATGCCTGCAGTAATTTGGTCAAGCAGGGGTCATGTAATCTAACTGTAATAATCTATAGGTCACGTCTATATAGAGAAGGATGTTGTTTCAGTATTGGACATATCCACAACATAGTGAAAATCACAGCACATGCTGACAGACGATTATGGTGTTGGAAATGAAATGGCCCTTATGGGATTAGGAAATCATTCAGGCATTCTTGAAGATCATGTCTATTATTTGGGAACATCCATGTGGTTGGTTGTAGTTCGTGAGAAGCAGCTGAGATGTGGAAATGGTAATGAAATAAAAGTGTATTTCATAAATTTTTGTTATTACTTATTTAATGCTAAGATAGAAGCAAATTTTAAAAAGCATATTCAGAATGGAAGAAATAAAACATGTTCTCGCAGATTGTTCAATACTGTGTTTACTATGTAAAAAATGTCCTCCTATTTTCAAATTAAGTTCAGTTGCTGCCTATTTTATTTTTTATTTTTTGAGTATAATCAGCTTGGTTGTACAAGTGATTTCAACTTAAATTACATTAAACTGAATTCAAGTTGAATTTCAGATAACTTATAAAAATAGCTGACATTGCTCAACTTATGATTAGTTAATGTAAAACACAAGTTGCCATGACTTACTGATCATATCATTTTTTACAGTATATGAATGCATTACTGTTATCTGTGTTGCAAATTTTTTAAATTGTTAAAAAGTTTGGCGTCAGTAAGATTTTTTAAAAGTATTTTAATACTTTTATTCAGCAAGGTTGCATTAAACTGATAAAAAGTGACGGTAAATACATTTATAATATTACAGAATGTTTCTTGAGCACAAAATCAACATTTTAGAATGATTTCTGATTACATTTTAAATGAAAGTTGCATTTTTAAATAAAAATAAAAAACAGTTGTATTCAATTGCAATAATAGTTTGCTATAATACAGTTTTAATACATTTCAAATAAATGCAGCCTTGTTGAGCATAAACGACTTCTTTAAAAAAAAGTTGCTATTTATATATTTTAAAATATAATATATATTGAAAACATAAGAAAATGCCTCTCATATTGATTTCACTGCTTGGATTCATTTTATGCGTTTCCAATAGCAGTAGCCTTATTATATTCTAATGTCCTCTTTTCTCGCCTACTCAGTTAGTATGTCCCAGTTAATGCTTTGTGTTCGGCCCCAGTTTTTTTTCAGTCCCCTGGCACACGTTACAAGTGTATTGCAAACATCAAATGGAGTTTCCCAAGGTCAGCCCTCCGGGCATTTGATTCTTGTAAAGATGAGTCTGTCCGTTTGTGCAGGCAGATGTCTTCTGCTAAATTCAGGCCATCTCTGAATTCTCAGTAGATTGACAAAACACAAATTTTGAATGGAATCCAAGATTGGGAAAACAATGTTTCGGCCCCATGAGACTCTGAGGGAAAGACATTAAAAGTGCAGCAGTATTGAGCCGTCTCTGAAAACGCGTCCATGACCTTCAGGAATGCCATTTAGAAAGGCTCCAGGTTTGCTGTAGTGTTTCTCATGTTCTTTAGTTCACATAAGCTTGATGAAGGCCTATTCTATCTGGCCAGGCAGCACTTCCAAAATACATTTCTCAAGTTGTGTTGTTCCCGTTTTATTTTGAGCACTTTTGATATTTGAGATCTTTTTATTTTATTTTATTGTTTTTAGGTGAATGTGGAAGAGCTAGAAAATATTTAGTGTAAGGTAGTGTTAATTTAGTAAAAAAAAAAAAAAAAATTATCATTATTTATTTGAATTTTCTCATTCATTTTCTCTATAATGATTTAAAATCCTTAAAGAGCAGGTCATATGGTATTTTAAAGTGTCCTAATATTGTGTCGGAGTACCCTACAACAGGTTTAAATGCATCTAAGGTAAAAAAATATTGTAATTTTCTCAGAATATACATTTAATATTAGAGTAATTTTCCAATGATTTCGAAACGATTCGTTCCAAGTAAGTTTGGAGCAAACCCCTCCCTTCCATAAGCCTACTCTGCTCTGATTGGTCAGCTGGCCAAGCCTGTTGTGATTAGCACAGAGAGAAGTCCTTGAGCAAGTTAGCAAGCGTTACTGACAAAACACCTTTACATAGAACAATAATATAGTGCTCCAATCCGTTCTTATAATAATGACATAAAATACAAAAACACTTATGCAAGCGAATCGTGCCCACAGCTAAAGTTTAGCTGCTAAACTGTGAACACTTAAAACAATAAAGCTGCACTAGGTATACATCACATCTTAACACAAAAACTTGATATTTTGAGCACTCAATTGAAAATGTACACATAATGTCTCAATTGTACTTACAGGTTGTGGTTCAGAGAGCTTGTTAGCCCAAATTAAGAAGATTATAAGCCAACGAAGATAAAAACCAAGATTATAGAAGCAGTCCTTGGTAAAATAACAAGCACACAACAAAAGGTTTGAATTGTTATTTATTGTTGTCTGTCCAAAAAAGTGCACAAGCATTCAGAATATAAGCTCCAGCAGAGAAAGAAACATGTCTAAGCAAAAGACAAAAAAGGGCGAAAGCAGATCGCGTTACAGACTGTGTGTTCCTCCCTGCCCACGCTACATCACGAGCGGGGATACACACAGTTTGTGCGTGGTCTGCTTGGGAGCGGAGCACGCGGCGTCGGCGGGCTCGGCACTTCTCCTATCTTCCTCCGAGGAGGTTGATGTGGAGAGCATCGAAGATTCGCCCCCTCAATCCCCACAATATGAGGAGCTAATGGAGGTAGTTACTCGTGCGGTTGCCAAGCTGAACATCGAATGGCCCGCAGAGAAACAGACTGAACCGCAGAAAAGCAAACTCGATGAACGCTTTCTGCGGGCCAGGTCGCTACCTCCGTGCCGGAGCCTGCTGTTTTTTCCCGATCTCCACACCGAGGTGTCGAGATCATGGAAGAAACCATTCTCGGCCCGCTTATTCGTCCCTGCCTCTGATTATTATGGAAATGTGGCGGGGTT
>NW_015506490.1:83714-84369 GCF_001515645.1 Sinocyclocheilus grahami | reverse complement strand
AGTGAATGCGGTTACAGAGCGATGCCCCAGGTAGAGCAGACGCTTGCGAGCTATCTGTCACTCGGTGCGGCGTCGTCTCTGAAGGCTCCGGTCTTGCCCTCCAAGCCACTGCGAACCACCTCACCCCTGGTGGGCAAGGGGTACTCGGCAGCAGGTCAGGCTGGTGTGTGTCTGCACACTATGTCAGTGTTACAGGCGTACCAGGCAGACCTGCTAAAAGAGCTAGATGAAGGCGAGCAAGTCAAATCAGATGACATCTTAGAACTGAGGAGAACCGCTGATTTAGCCCTTCGCGCCACCAAGGAGACTGCCCGTGCTATTGGGCGGTCCATGGCAGCTCTGGTGGCGGCGGAGAGGCATTTATGGTTGACTCTGTCCGATATGAAAGCGAAGGACGGGGTCTGCCTTATGGATGCCCCGCTTGCGCCTTCTGGTCTGTTCGGCGACGCCGTCGATTCGGTCGTCGACAGATACCAGGAGGCCTGTAAACAGGCGGCGGCATTCCAGCGGTTTCTCCCTCGCCGTTCTATAGCTCTGGGGGCTGCTGGGCGGGAGCAGCCCCAGCCGGGTACCAGCTCCTCATATAGGGAGGTCCAAAAACAGAGCGTTGCCTCTCGCGCTCCCCCGCAGCGGGACCGAGGCCGGCGGCGCTCTA
>NW_015506490.1:82149-82621 GCF_001515645.1 Sinocyclocheilus grahami | reverse complement strand
GCGGGAGCAGCCCCAGCCGGGTACCAGCTCCTCATATAGGGAGGTCCAAAAACAGAGCGTTGCCTCTCGAGCTCCCTCGCAGCGGGACCGAGGCCGGCGGCGCTCTAAGTCGGGGGCTTCTAAGGCGAGGCCCGATCTGAGGGTCGTGCTTCAGTCGAGGAAGCCCTTGACGAAGTGGTCCGGACAGGCATAAATCCAGGACTGCGGAGGGCGGCCCCTACTGGGGAAGAGTGGGGTGCACCGCATTACACGGTGTCCGTCTCTCCTCAGCGCCCTCAGGAAACCGTTCTGCCAACCCGGCCAGTGTGCCAGGGCACAGCGGTCTCCAGCGGAGGTTTTTCTCGGTATTTTCCGCCTGGAAACGTCATTTCGCCACCCCTTCAGGGGTCTCTCAAGCAGCTAGTTCGGCGATCTCCTGCCGGTCCGCCGCTTCAGGGCACCCAGCTAGCAGCTACAAAGACACCAGAGGCCA
>NW_015506490.1:6217-81373 GCF_001515645.1 Sinocyclocheilus grahami | reverse complement strand
TTCGTCAGGTTCTATGACCTAGATTTGCGAGCCATTCCAGGGCCCTCTGTTCTCTTGCCATAGCCGTGCCCTTCCACACCAGGCAGGGATTTGCAAGTCTGGCGGCGTGGACATCTCGTTTCCCTAGCGTTTTCCGACGCAGCTCGAGTTCCCGAAGGGGAACGTCCCAGGTTACGTATGTAACCATGGTTCCCCGAGGGAACGAGAAGCTGCGTCGCAAGGCCATACTTCCGGCATCCCTACTAGAGCTTGCTTCACTCCTAAGAAGCTAGCGCCGGCGGCACCTCACGTGCTTTTAAAGCTTCCTGGTCATGACGTCACCCGCCGCGGACGTCTCGCCCATCGTTCAACTGATTACACATATGATTCAGAGCTTGGTATAGCTGAAGGCGTTCCCCTAGCGTTTTCCGACGCAGCATCTCATTCCCTCGGCGAACCATGGTTACATACGTAACCTGGGACGTTTCTGTAAAGAACCTTTCAGTTCTTAAAAGTTCTTTAATAATCTCAAGAACCCTCTTCCACTATAAAGATTTTTATTTATTTTTTGCAATGGAAAGATTCCATAGATGTTAAAGATTCTCCAAAGAACCATAGATGCCAGTAAAGGACCTTTATTTTCAAGAGTGTTGGACCCCAATGGCTTATTGCACTTTGTATGAACAAAAACTGTTGAAAGAGGAACAAAGTTGTCATTTCTGGGTGAACTCTTCTTTGAACATCATTTTATATACTGCTTCTTATCAACTTTTAACTCATGGTAGATCTATCTTGAAGGGTTTATAACAGTTATTGTTATAAATCAATTTCTCTATGAATGGGAGTTTTACTTCCAGACCAGACTGTTCTATTGACATTTTATATCAACAGTTTAAGCCTGGATGTTTTTAAACATGACTGAAATGACACTAGAAAGATAAAATAGCCGTCCTTATTCGGTTGCGGCTACAGAAATAGCATAAAATGTGAAGGAAACATTGATTTGGATTGTTAGCTGCGGAAAGCCTGATGATGGCTCATCAGAAGCCCGCTGGAACTCTTCATTGAGACAGAAAGATAATCAATGTCTCCTGGTGGCAAACTATCCTTGAATGTTTGTTCTTCCCTTTCCTCTCTTGACAAAATGCTGGTTCTCGAACACTAGCAGTCCAGGTAATTACTCAAAGTGTAATTCATCAATTCACCTGTCATATCTGCTCTGCTCGAAAAGATCACGGTGGGCTCATGGAAGAGAACTGTAGCACTTTGTACAGTTGAATGTTTGATGACCTTTTTGTAGATGTGTGCTGCTGTCTTTGTTAAGCATGACAATAAATATTGATGCAAAACCTGTCCACTGAGTCCCTATACAGTACGTCAACCTTATATTTGCCAATATTGGATGTTACATAATGAATTCCTATCATACAGTGGGAAATGTTTTGCTTTCAGGCTTCTTTGATAGTTACATTAGTATATTTAATGCCTGTGAGGAAGAAATATGTGTGGAAAAGAAATGCAAATCCATTGCCAAATGATGATAATGTTATTAATGTGAAAAATAAAAAATTAAAAAATTAAAATCACACCTTTTTTTTTTTGAGGCTGCATACATGCAGACTAATAATCAGCCTTAACTTTCTTTAAAATAACAAAAATTTAATATTTTTTTTAAAACTATACAAAACTCATAATGTAGCCTATTTCTTTACCTACAAGTTTTCATAAAGTTATGAATGAACAGTTGGTAACTACACCAATTGAAGTCTCACAAGATCACAACAGCAAGATGTAAGCAGGACTGTACAGTATGTGTTTGATTCACTGAGAAGAACCGACTCTAATTAATAATTTGTTCAGGAGTCAGACTCGCAGCGTTTTGATTCACTTTGATTGAAAAGAACCAACTCTAAAGAGTTATTTATTTAGGAATTGTTTGTTCTTTTGATTTAATGTAAAGAACTGATTCATTTGTTATCATTGTCTAGGAATCAATTGAAATACACTGTATAAATTTGATTAACTGAAAATACTCAGACATACCCAGTTGCGGTGATGTTGAGCTTCCAACACTAACTAGAATTTACTCAAGTCTTGGAAACAAAGATTAGACAGCTGTGAAATAATTGAAACTCCAGTTGCCATTAGTAGTTGTAGAGGTAAAGCTCTGAATGACCACAACTGGCCAGTGAGTCGCTCATCTGCTCTGCGCTTCAAGCAATTACAATCAGAGACATCATTAGGACCTGATTTGGCTCGGTATGAAATCGGAAACCGAACACAGAATGGCATGTAATTCACCTTTAGCTGACCTTCAACTCGTTACTTTTTCATTTATGGACATAATTTGACTTAATCATTTTGGAATTATACTTGATCAAATCTGCAATTCAAAATATGGCTTGTTAACAAAAGTCCCCTTTTTGTATCTATCAAAATGTTTAGCAACCGTTGGTCTTTTTGCATGACTGTGCATCAGGTATAAGGCAGGAACAAATTGGAACAAGATGGAAGTGCTGAGTAATGTGACGTTAATGTATTTCCCCCGACGTGTAATTACCCTTGATCCTTCTTTGTTTTCAGGCTGTGTCTGTAATTGAAAGAAATTCAAGCAGTCAGCAATCATTATTGTACTGCAACATCAGCCAGTGTCGGATGATTGCATATTTCTTTGCCTCTTCTTGGTTGAGTGTTCTGCTTTTGAAACTTGAAAGGGATCATCTATGTTATGGCTCGCTGTTGCACTAATAATATCTGGCTGTAACATAGATTCAGTTGAGAACTGTAATAAAAATGCTTGCTATCAGCAAAGGCCAAGGTTAGCACCTCTTTCTCACACAGAAACGGGACGTTGGACACCTCTTACTTTTTAGATAATGGTGCACTGAAAAAATAAATTTCAAGGCATGAGTGTTAACATTTATATGTTTCATTTATTAATGTAATTATATATTTATGCACTTATTTATTTGCATATATATATATATATATATATATATATATATATATATATATATATATATATATATATATATATATATATATATATATACTGTTCAAGAGTTTTTGAAAGAAGTCCCATATGCTTACAAAGACTTCATTCATTTGATCAAAAATACAGTAAAACAATAAATTAGTGAAATATTATTACAATTTAAAATAAGTGTTCTATTTTGATAAATGTTATTTGTTTTTATTTTATTATGTGATTTATTCCTGTGATGGCAAAGCCGAATTTTCAGCAGCCAAGGAAAATTTCTTAAAATTATCAATGTTGAGGTACATTTGTTCAGGATTATTTGAAGAATAGAAAGATCCAAAGAAACAACATTTATTTGAAGTTGAAATCTTTTATTGTTACTTTTGATCAATTTAGTGTATCCTTGCTGAACAGAACTATTAATTTATTAAAAAAACTAAACAAAAAAAAAAAACAATTATACTGACTAAAATTTTGAATAGTAGTGTGTGACAAATACAGACAAATATTTATTTTCATTGTCTTTATGTATATTTATTATTTGGCCAGTCATTTAATATCTTGGTGCATAAATTTGGAAGTGACATAATGTATAAGCTATATTTTGTATGTACTGTATATATCATATCATATGTATGAGTGTTTCTTTCTGATTTCATCAAAGGGGAAGTTAAAAATGAAAAAATGAGATGTCGTCAGCCCACCACAAACATCAGAAATGTGTTTTATCAGTGCTATGGGATCTTTTATTTTTTTTCTCAGCAAAATGCACGACAATAGATGATGTGTTGAAGGACTGATTGAAATGATAAACACTGGTTTACAGCTACAACAGGGCCAGCAACTAAAATATAGGCAGTTGACAAATAGCTAAACAGTTAATCTGGATCTTATAACAACAATTACTCAGATGCATAAGCATTCAGAGCCCCCAGACATATCACACAGGACTACTGAAATTTATCCCTCATTATAAACTGTCTCAGGGTTATTACTGAGATAAATTGGTCATGTTTGCAAACATAGAGGGATTGCCACACCAAGTGTACTGACAAATTGCTTAATTAAACGGCAACATTAAAGTGATAGTACAATTAATTGTGCTCTACCATCTTCTCGTTACAGAGCTTAACAGTATTTCCAGATGTTCCTGCAGTAATGCTGCCATCAGACTGGAGCAGGAGGAAAGGGACAGTGTTTGTTTTCAGGTGATTTTTCCTGAAATGTATCTGTATTTATACAGATTTCTGTATTTTCCGAAGTGAAGTATAATCCATGCAAATCCTAGGAAACGTACACCAAACATCTTCCTTTGTAATGAGAAAAGCTTTAAGGTTTCCAAGTGGTTTTCAAACAAAATGAAAGTATGACAGCAAAGAAATTAAGATATTAAATATTAGTATTGTAATATTGAATATTAGTATTGTAATATTGACTTTACTGTGAAATAAAATTACATTAATTAAATAAATGAATGCATAAAGAAATAAATGTTTTATTGTTGTTGTTATTATTATTATTAGTAGTAGTAGTAGTATTACAGTAATTATTCAAATAATGTTTTAGATTTTACAGTATTAAATATCACAGTTCAATAGTATTTAGTTTATTTGTATCATTTAAATAATAATAAAATAAAAAAAATAATATGATGAGTAGTAGTAGTAGTAATAATAATAATAATAATAACAATAATAATAATAAATTGAAGGAGATAAGCCATACCCAGACTTTTTTGGACTTGGGTCAGTAAACAATGACCTACCAACACCCTAGCAACCATCCAGAATATCCTAGCAACCCCAAAAACTGTACATGTCAAAATGTGCACTGAAAAATATAGTTAAGTATTAAATAAGTATTAGTATTAAGTATTAGACATTAGTTAAGTTAAGCATGGCTGGTTCTGTTACTCTGATATATATATATTAATCCTAGAGTGAGATTCTGTATTTACAAGCTATTATGTTTTATGAGGAGAATAATATGCAGTATGTATGCCCTTTTTAATTCCCCCGTTACTGAGCTTGAATGATTTCATCTTGATAAATGAGACCTTTCACAGGAGGGTGACAGTATTTTCCTGTTGAGAAACCCGAGTCATGTGATCGCACTTCTGCGGCAGTCAAGCAGGCAGTAATGGCCTGAATCAGTCCTTTCAATGCAGGATGTCCATGCACATATTTTATTAAACTATATGGAAAAACGGTCCAAAGAGTTAGAGTCGCGCAGCAGGGATAAACATCAACGTTCTCAACCATCTCCATTTACTCCACAGATCCCTCTTTATAAAATATTGAAGGCAGTCAAACAGTCAGGAGGACACAGCATTTTGCCGGTGCTATAAAGGAGCGTTTTAGTGTGCAGGTCGGCTTTGCTGGAGGACATATGGCATTAAAATCAGCCCCATGGTGTGAAATTCACCATTCATTAGTCCATTAATATTCTAGACGTTAAAAAAGAGCTCATTCACACTCCAGGTGTTTTCCGCCAATGACAAATGGACATTTGAATTGTTCTGATTTTTTTCTCCATTGTACCAGTTTCCTAGAGCTCTGTTGAGCTCTTTTGCTAAAGGACTTTGTGAAAATTTGACCTTTCATTGTGAAATCTCGAAATGGAAAGTCATGAATCTCTTGAGAGCTTTTGTAGCAGATGCCGTAAGTATTTTATATTAGAAGTTAGCCACTGATAAACTTTAGAAGTTGGCACCAGAAAGTTTTTTTTATATTTTTTTGTTTTTGTGCTGGAAGCAGCTAGTCTCATCAGCATTGATGTTTTTAAACATTTCGCTGGACTCACTGTAGCGAATTTAGCTCAGGGGAAGTTCTGTTTCGTGTTTTCCCTATCTGTTCACCTTGTGGTCTGCAAGCATATTTCAGTTCATTTGTGACACTGAATTCACCTCGTTGCGTTGTTTCGGTTCGCCTGAAAATAATAATTTTTTTTTGTTGCAGCTGCAGAGGTTTTCAGGGAGCTGACTTGTGAAGTGTCAAGCAGAAGGCTTTGGCTCCCTTTCCCCCCTTTCGTAGCTGTGCACAGGCGTGGAGGGCTTGCACTGCTGGCGACGTGATGTTCGGCCGGCTGTCTTTTGCTTAAGCCTATGCGCAGTCGGTAAGACTGTTTAAATTCTTTCTGAACCATGTCAAGCTCCTCTTTAATTGCTGAGTCAGGGTTTGGACCTCAGCTCTGGCTGTATGCAGCTGGCCTTGTAAGGCCTTAGTTCTGGTGTCGAAAAGTCAAGGCCGAAAGGCCTGGCACAATGCTTTGGTATCCTGCAGCGTTTTCTCACATCTTGATCTTAGCATCTGACTGAACCACCGACTGGGCGGGTCACATGGAGTGTGGCCTTTAAAGCCTGGAGAGATTCACGCCTCTCAAGATGGGTTTGTCCAATGAGGAAGGCTGAAATCCCAAGCGGGAGGTTGGAAATACTGGGGAGTTTTATGACTCTTTGTCTCTAAGCATGGTATTTCGCATATGTAATTCGCTTGGGTGTTGATGCACAAATTAGTAAAGATTCTTAGAACATCAATATGTTGCATAGGTATCAGCATGTAATATGCACTCTCAGTTAGATCATCCGAAGATGAATTCACAGAGGCCAAACATGATATAGGTGAGGTTATATTAACTAGTGGTCTATCATAACATGCATAAAACAGCATACACTACAACAGACAATATACAAGAACAGTAATGGTATACACAATGACCTGAAGGATATGTGTATTCAATCAAAGAAAGGTTTTCCTATGAATTAATTAGTAGAAAAGTCCATTCCTTGTGGATTTTCCTTATGGGGACAAAGAGTGGGTTATCCTACTCACATTCCTGGGGGTGTCGTAAAACCAGTGATATCATGATTAGTTGTCATGGTGACCAAAGGGGGATGGTGTTCAGCAGAAATCCTGGCATCCAGTTTATTGAGTGAGGGGACTGTGACGATTTGTTAATCTAATGAATAATTTGATTTGTTAAATCAAATAAAAATTAGTGTGTCAGATTGGTCGAGACGCTACATCACCATTAGGCAGCCTTCATTTCAACAGTAATTGGATGGTTTGCTGTAGGCTTGTGTGCAAACTTGATGAGCAAATACAACACATTAATTGACCACGGACTCATTATCGATGCAGGCTGACTAACTAATGTTTTGACATTCGTCCTAATCCGAGTTTGGTACAATATCATCTTCCTTCCTTCCTTCCTTCCTTCCTTCCTTCCTTCCGTATTGGAGTGCAACAGTGCAACACTTTTTCAGTGGTCTTTGTATTTTTATCCATTTGTTTTTCAAATTAGATACCAATAAAAAGTCTTCATTAAATAATTCAATAAGCCATAAATCAAACCAACCAGACAGGAGGTGAATCACAACTTTACAAATTTCGATTTGAAGCAAAAAAGTCAGACAAAAAAAAACGAAAGTACAAGACTGTGTAGGGAAAGAACATTGCAAATGACATCGAGAAATATAAAACTATTGATTTAAAGAAGTTGATTATGTATTTAGAAACAGTATATTTGACATTTACTACAAAATATGCTTATTATGCATACAAATATTTAAGAAATTTGAGAGTGTAGGGAAACTGACGTCATTCACAGTGCTTCACTGGCTCTAAAGAGTTTATTTGGTGCAATTTACTCGCAATGATTCTTTGATTGGTGGATATTTTCTCACAGAATCTTTGGTAATGTAATTTTTCACGAGGAGTTCCACTATTAAATGTGGTTATTTAGAAAGTAAGTTGAAATAATGCAAGTTGACAGCTTCAACAAAATCATATATCATCAATTAACAACCTCATAGCTCACTGTAGGGCTGTCTTTAAAGGTTTATGAGTTCTTACAAATCAATTTCCATATGGAGAAAATAATGAGATTTTTATGTCCAAAACCCGACTGTTGCACTCTATTCCTTCCCTCCTTTCTTAATTCCTTCCTTCCTTCTGAGAGAAACAGCTTGCCTTTCAATAAAACCTGTCAAAATCAACAGGAAACCCCAACCTGTAGCCAGACTTATCCAATATGACTAATTCATCAATTATTATGCACACGTTTCAGCAAATGTTAAGATGATTAGGGAAGTTTAATTTGCATTTTCTTTGGAAGAATGAGAAAGACAAAGAACAAGAAGTAGAAACCCGGAGAGAAATATGAAATTACTTGGCAGCACAGTTTGATTTAACCTCACTTCTCACATACTGAAAAACCTATTATGCTCTATAGCTGTTTTTCAAATATGATTTAACGTCAACGTGTCTAAATTGTCATTGCCCACTGTACCCCTCTGCTGGTGCCAGGATTTATAATTGCAAAAAGAATAAAGGAGCTCAGGGATTGTTAGCTTCCACGGTTAGCAAAGTATATGGGATCAGGGCCAATTACTTGCCTCCCTATTAATTTCAGTTAGAGCACTTCAAAGTGAACACTGTTCACTGGCTTCCTGCAAACTCCAAGAAATTGCAGTGCATGGTCCCATTTTTCTTCTTCTTCTTCTTTCAAATGGCCACATTAAAAAATCAGGAGCACTTGTATGACAAGAACATTAAGGCTCTTTATCCAGAACCTTGAAATAGCCTGTGATGTTGAAGTCATCTTTTTTGGTTGGATATAGTTGAAGAATAATACATGCTTTGTTGATTATGCACCCTCATCTTAACTTGTTTTCTTGCCCATAGCTAATCGTTTAGGCACAGAAATAACTCTTTCCATTTACCTGCAGTTTCTCAATGCCTCTGGTAGCTATGCTAGACAGTAACAGCGGCCTTTTAATGGGTCGAGTTTGATATAGTCTGATTCTGTAGAAGGTTTCAGCTTCTGAGTACACTTTACATATCAAACAGCAGTACTATTCAAGATTTAAAGGAATAGTTCACACAAAAATGATAATTTGCTGAAAATTTACTCACTCTTAGATCATGCAAGATGTAGATGAATTTGTTTCTTAATCTGAACAGATTTGGAGAAAATAAGCATTACATCATTTGCTCACCAATGGATCCTCTGCAGTGAATGGGTGCCGTCAGAATGAGAGTCCAAAAAGCTGATAAAAAACATCACAATAATCCACACAACTCCAGTCCATCAATTAACATCTTGTGAAACAAAAGCTGCATTATAACAAACAAATCCATCATTAAGCTGATTTCACTTTAAATTGTCACTTTTGGCCAAAATACTAGTGCATAATAACTCTTCCTCTAGTAAACAAAAAGTCCATCCCCTGTTGTCCTTGGACTTGTATTTATGGATTTGTTTATTACAAACACACAGCTTGTGAATTACTTACATATTTTGTGGATCATTGTGATGTTTTTATCAGCTGTTTGGACCCTCATTCTGACGGCACCCATTCACTGCAGATGATCCATTGGTGAGCAAGTGATGTAATGCTAAATTTCTCCAAATCTGTTCTGATTAAAGAACAAATTCATCTACATCTTGAACGTTTTTTTCCAGGTAATTTACCTGAAGGTTTCATCTCGTGTGTCCCTCTCTCAGCAGGATGACTGGGCCTGTAGCATTTGAGAAGCCCTGACTGACCTACATGTTAATGCTGGCTGTCTAGCTTAAGTGTGCACAGGGTAAAATGACAAGTCTCACGACAGGTTAATTATCCCCTTTCAAACAGCACTGAAATAACTGCAGTGGCCTGAAATGACTGAAAATACAAGACGACATTTATGACTCTTAAGGTCTGCATCAAAACCTAAGCTGCCTTCCTCACTTTGGTAGGCCTCATAGACAGCATCATATGCATTATTTTCAGATAAAGCAATGCCAGAATGCATTTGCTTTGCAAGTGCAAAAAAAGTGTGACAGTTTCCACAAAAATATTGGAAAAAGTGTTTTCAACGTTGAACTCTGAACACCAAATCCATGATTTCTGAGGGATCATGTGACACTGAAGCCTGGAGTAATAATGCTGAAAATGTGCATCAATTCGCAAAATTGCATCACTGGAATAAACTTTTTGACAAGTGTGCATTATGCTGACAGTGTAAATGCCAGACCTGCCCACTCTTTCCTGCCAGAGAGTCGGAACAGCAGGGTAAATATTCACTTTGCATCAGATTGCATGTTTTCTCCCAGCGGAAGCGGAGTCACTGAGAGAGGCACTGTGAATGTCATTGCATTATTCTCTTCTGATGCACACAAGAGAAATGCTGCTATGTAGCACTGGAATGGAGAGCGGGTCTAAAACCCATCATCTGACGCTCCATTGGGAGCCTACAGCCTGATGTGACTGTTGATCATGAAAGAGTAGGATTTTAGGCATTTTAAACACTGCATAGATAATTGCTGTAGGGTCTTATGAAATCAGCTTTATTTTATTATTATTTTTTTATTATTATTGTTAAAAATTCTGGACTCTTTAAATGGATTAGGTCAAATTTGGTGTCAAAATGAAGGCATAAAACATTAACGATTTAATTAATCTTTTAAAATATATTTAAATGAAAAACCTTTGAGATTCTGTGTGTTTCTTTGTGTAGTTTTTATCTAATTAAATGGTGAAATCTCAGTGAATTGTAATGAATCCACTGAGGCAAGTTGAAGTAGAACCCATGTGCAATTTTAATGAAGTCCAAAAACAAAAACAAATGCGAGATGAACAGAGACTAGACTTGGCAGTTGGCATGAACAAACTTACCTAACAGTGGTTACACGAACAAAGTAGGAATGGCTGACGTGAAACTGACGTTTCGATGCGGTGTCGAGATCCCGAAGCACAGATGTTTCGAAACACTGCTCTGAAGTGTGATTCGAAACACCCATGTAACGGGACTAAGGCGATTCAAAGCATCGGGGCGTTTCACAAGTGTTTTGAGACCCGAATCTGCTTTTGATTCGCAAGGTCGGGAATAAATCACACAATCACACATCTGTCTTAACCTAACTCCCGCAAAGTATAAAAGTGGAGTTTATGCAGCAGAACAATTAATATATTTAAATAAAAATCTTTATATGTAAAAAATGCCAGTTGTGGCTTGATGTCTTTTATTAATGTTAATTTTTCATGACCAAAATAACATATTCACAAAGAGTTCATTCAGTTGTCAGAGAGATGTTACAACACATTACAAGAACAGAACAATAAAAACACAACTTTCAAATATATATTACAATTATATAAATGCTTCACCCAGTATTCGAACCTAAAGTGACAGGTCCTGACAACATGCCAGTCGTGCATACTAACCACTCCCCCAACCCACATGCTGGAATGATGAGCACAACATATATGTTATAATATATATATATATATATCAAACAAAGGGGTCACATGATACACTCCAACCAATGAGAATGTGACACATAAAACAAAGGAACCAATGAGAACAAGACACATGAGCAAAAGGACCACATGGTAGGAATACATGAAGAGCATTACATATTTTATAGTTAAAGGCTAAAATACTTTTAAGAACTTGCCACTAGATTTTTTAAAGATTTCTCATCATCTCTGAAACTGTACGGTGGCCTAGAGTGAGCGGCGGCGGCCTAGAGTGAGCAGAGGCCGGGGGCTAAAGTGAGGAACGGCCGGAGGAGTGAGCAGAGGCGGCGGATTTGACGAAGCAGCATCCGGCGGGCTTGCGGCAACCACATGTGACGACCCAGGGCTGGACTCCGCTTCGTCCACGGTGAAAGCCGATCCGGCGATCCACAGCGCAAAGTTGTAGTATTTCCTCAGCAACCAGCACGGATCAGCTCCAGGCATGACAAAGCAGATATCGTCCTCTTTTGGAAGACCAAACAAAGTAGTTTCGCTTTCACAACGAATCACACAGCGCCTTCACGACATGGCGGCGGCGGCAACAACAATACTACAGCAAGAATAAACATTACGCCTTCTTTGCGTGAACATTTGAGCGGCGTTATGCAAATCTTCCCACATAGTGATGTAGATATGTGGGGGCGTGTTAGAACGAGTCGTTTTAGGTAGGCGTGGCTGACTCTTAACTTTTATAAAGAATACCTCTTTGGATTTGAGACTTTAGTCTTTGCAACTTTACAGATCTTCTTTATGCACCAAGAGCTAGTAACACTCCAAAGAGAAAGGAAAAATTGAAATCACATCATATGATCACTTTAATGACTCAGAGTCAGGTGTTTTTTATCACAACACTGAAGAAAGCTGAAAAGCTCCATAATCTCCTCTAGACACATGACTGGAATGTCAAAGGATGATACTAGTATGTTTATAATGACAGGACAGTCTCGCTGTGAATGTCAAGCACTTTTGACTTAAAAAAATCAATGGACTTGGAAATATTTGAGCTGTGAAGGTCTTCTTCGTAAAGAAAGGAAAAATTGAAATCACATCATATGATCACTTTAATGACTCAGAGTCAGGTGTTTTTTTATCACAACACTGAAGAAAGCTGAAAAGCTCCATAATCTCCTCTAGACACATGACTGGAATGTCAAAGGATGATACTAGTATGTTTATAATGACAGGACAGTCTCGCTGTGAATGTCAAGCACTTTTGACTTAAAAAATCAATGGACTTGGAAATATTTGAGCTGTGAAGGTCTTCTTCGTAACCTCACCCTCATCTTTAAGCCAGTGATGCAAAGCGGCTTTTGGGAATTAGAAGGAAGGTGGTTTGAGGTTGAACCCTACTTAGAAGGAGACTTTTAATAAAGCCTGTTGTGTTTGACAGGACATATTGGGACATACGGTTGCTAACCAACATACCATTTGCTCTGTATATGAGCGAGCAAGACTTAGACAGAGGTGGTTTATCTTCAGAAACGGTTTGTCAGCATGGCCCTAAATAGTTCTTGCAGCTTGCTGAAGGCGTGATTCTCACGTTTTCAAGCTCTAAATCTCCATCCTGCACTCATCTGTCAGCCTTGACGAAGAAATACACATGACTGTTAACTTTTAATGGATAGTTACACCCATGCAACTTTTTGAGGAGGTGAGAAATACAATTTGTTTGTTTGGAGTTCTTAATTATAAAAAAAAACCACTTGGTGTAGTTTCTGATAGTTTTCTGGAGAAAGTCATAAAAACATTAATGTACTGCAAAAATAAAAGGAAGGAAAAAAATTATAGTTATTATAGGCTATTTCAAGATGATTATGATTTTTTTTTTTTTTTTTGCATTTTTTCTACATTACAGCTTTTTGGTGCATAATTATTTTTAGGTGAAAAATAAAATAAAATAAAATTGTTATTAAAATTTATGGAGATGTTTTTAATTGTTCAGAAAATAATAAATCTTGATGATCTTGAGAATGTCTTCATTTTCTTTAAATATAATATATTATTTATTTCTTTTGTGAGATTGAATCGTTTTCTTTTGGTATTGAATCAATTTCTTATGGCATTTCTTGTAAATAATAAAAAAGACATTTAAGTTCCCTCCTCTCCATAGACACGTGTCATCTCATATTGTATGTTGCACGTACAGTAGTAGTTTCACCGTTTGGACAGATTGCTGTAAGGCATCATATTAGAAGTCTTCCATCACCTGATGCAAGCCAGGAGTAACGCAGAGTTCATCCGAGGTCCAACGCAAGCTGTGTTATTGGAAGGCATGAGTAAAAACTTTTTAATCTTATTTTGACATGACCTTCTTAGAGGGTCATTTTGTTAAATCACAGAGTCGGATTATTCTGAAATGCTGTCGAAGGTCCTCACACAGTATTGACCTCAGAAAACCCTCTAAGCATCACCTCACTTCCCATTGCAGAGCATCTTTCTGATTTTGAAGGAACATATCTTCTTTCCGCTTTGTGTGACCATTGTTTTTGTGTGTGTGTGTGTGTGTGTGTGACAGTAAAGAAAGCCTCACACAGACTTTTTTTGGAGCTGTGAATAAAAATAATATATAGTTTTAAATCAAATTCACTGATTCACAATTCAATGCATGCATTGTTTTTTTTACATTTCAATGCAGAAATAGAACAAAATAATGTTAAACAATTATATTAAATAAGAAAATGATAAATATAAGAAACGAAGATATGCTTCAATGGCATCTTTCAACGTTACATATATAAAGTTGATATATAAAACATTTTTGCATCACACAATTATAATATATGAGCATGCACATTTATATATATATATATACTGTATATTACCAATATGGTGACAATAAATTGTGCATCCCGTACACAGTAATATGAGCAATATCAGCATGTGATCCATTTAGTTGTTTCGAGCAATGTGATGACCATCAAGGGACATTTTTAGAACAATTAAATAATTTGGCAACTACCTGAAATAAATCAGTTTTTGTTTTTGTGATGTTGCTTTTCTTGCATGGTTTTCCTGCAGGGAAGTCGTGGCCTAATGGTTAGAGAGTCGGACTCGTAACCCAAAGGTTGTGGGTTTGAGTCTCGTACTGGCAGGGATTGTAGGTGGGTGGGAGTGAATGTACAGCGCTCTCTCCCACCTTCAATACCACGACTGAGGTGCCCTTGAGGAAGGCACCGAACCCCCAACAGCTCCCCGGGCGCCGCAGCATAAATGGCTGCCCACTGCTCTGGGTGTGTGTTCACTGTTTGTGTGTGTTCACTGCTGTGTGTGTGCACTTTGGATGGGTAAATGCAGAGCACTAATTCCGAGTATGGGTCACCATACTTGGCCACATGTCACTTCACTTTTTTTTTTTTTTGGCAATGCTTTTCGTTCTGTGCTTTACTGTGAGCTCAGGAAGTTAGAGACAATTAATTGGAAGTCATTAAGAACTGAGATGTGAGTTTTAGAAAATGTGCTGTTTTCCACATTTTAGGTGAGGCGTTCTCTCACTTAAAATTTAGTTATGGAGATATGCATTTAGAAAAATGTGTCATAGCTCATTAAGTGTGTTAAACAATGGCTAGAAATGCTAGGTGCATAATATTGTCTCTGTAAAATGATAAAATACAATGAAGTCACTCATTGTTCACCCACAGCTCTTTTTCACTTTCTCTTCTCTTCCCCAATTTAGATTATTGTTTATGAGCTAATAACACACCGACATGTTTATTTTTTAACTAGTCAATTACCACCTAAATATTAAAAGGACTTGTTGATAGTTGAACCGTGCATTCTTTGAGTTGATTGGAAAAGCTCAAAGTGCTGTGCTCATTGAATCAATTATAGGGCTATTAATGGGACATTATGCATCACAAGCTTGTTATGTGTCCTTTTCATTTCTTAATGTGCGATCGAACTCATTGTCAGTTATGGCTTAAGCACACCTGATTCAAATTCAATACATGTATATGTAGAAAGGTGGAGGTGAACACTCACACTCACCTTGCACACATTCTACTACACTTTGACCGACCAATCATTCCATGCAAATATATAGTTTTTTTTTTTTAAATTAAGAATTTTTAAAGCAATTTGCATGCATACTCATTATATTATATTATACTGAATTAATCTTCTATTAAGATTCTGAAATTGATGTTAATTTTTCAGTCCTTTCTGTTAAATTATTAAAAGTAGAATTTGTAATTAAACATTTCTATTAAATTTGGATGGGTAAATGCAGAGCACTAATTCCGAGTATGGGTCACCATACTTGGCCACATGTCACTTCACTTTTTTTTTTTGGCAATGCTTTTCGTCCTGTGCTTTACTGTGAGCTCAGGAAGTTAGAGACAATTAATTGGAAGTCATTAAGAACTGAGATGTGAGTTTTAGAAAATGTGCTGTTTTCCACATTTTAGGTGAGGCGTTCTCTCACTTAAAATTTAGTTATGGAGATATGTATTTAGAAAAATGTGTCATAGCTCATTAAGTGTGTTAAACAATGGCTAGAAATGCTAGGTGCATAATATTGTCTCTGTAAAATGATAAAATACAATGAAGTCACTCATTGTTCACCCACAGCTCTTTTTCACTTTCTCTTCTCTTCCCCAATTTAGATTATTGTTTATGAGCTAATAACACACCGACATGTTTATTTTTTAACTAGTCAATTACCACCTAAATATTAAAAGGACTTGTTGATAGTTGAACCGTGCATTCTTTGAGTTGATTGGAAAAGCTCAAAGTGCTGTGCTCATTGAATCAATTATAGGGCTATTAATGGGACATTATGCATCACAAGCTCGTTATGTGTCCTTTTCATTTCTTAATGTGCGATCGAACTAATTGTCAGTTATGGCTTAAGCACACCTGATTCAAATTCAATACATGTATATGTAGAAAGGTGGAGGTGAACACTCACACTCACCTTGCACACATTCTACTACACTTTGACCGACCAATCATTCCATGCAAATATATAGTTTTTTTTTTTTTAATTAAGAATTTTTAAAGCAATTTGCATGCATACTCATTATATTATATTATACTGAATTAATCTTCTATTAAGATTCTGAAATTGATGTTAATTTTTCAGTCCTTTCTGTTAAATTATTAAAAGTAGAATTTGTAATTAAACATTTCTATTAAATAAAAAATAAAACTAAAATAAAAAGCCTTTTCATCCCCACTGTACAGCTTATACATAACTAATTATAATATAATATTTTACATGTACAAATATTCTATTGTCTTTAATTTGAATTTGTATGTATATCCACACATGTAAATGGGAATGTACCATTTACCAGTAGATGGCATTATCAAACACTGGCATTATTCTATTGAATGCTCTTGAGTTTATTTTTAGCTCGGTGATGCTAAGGAAAGGTTTGGTCTTCACAAGATAGATTTTAATCAGAGCTTCATAGAGTATGTACTTTATTTGCTCTGCTGAGATTTGCTATCAGTTTCTTACCAAAATACGGCATCAAAGGTATTGATGTTCTCTCACCTGTTTCCCTCCATCATCCTGGCTCAGCCCATAGGAAATATAGCCAAGGATGAAATAAGCAGGAAGGTAGACAAATTATCTTTGTACTGACTTCTTATATGTTAGTCTGGAAACAAACCGAAAGTCTAATAACATATTTGCCATATTTATGTTTATCTGTTTAATCTATAGAACACATTTTAGAACTGCAGACTATTCCAAAAGCATCATACCTTACAAATTTGGCAGCTGCTATAGTTTTAAACAAATCATTTCATACCTTTTCATCATTTTTTTTATCCTCACTAACGTTATAATGCTAGTCAATGTTTTTTGTGTTGAAAACAGTCGTACTTCAGTTTCTCATTTTCCAAGGGCGTCATTGACATGTAAATGAGGGCATTCATCTGCTGTGTTCATCTGTGTTCAATGCTTATCTGTCTGGCACCAGAAATTTGTGGAAATGAAAAGGAAGTTTTGACTTCTGTAAGTTTCCATATGTTTTCCTAGTACATTTCTCATTACAGGATCCATTTAATCACTTAGAAATAAAAGAACCACATGTTAAAGAGGTCCTAAAATGTATATTACATTTCTCAGTTTCGTTTTCTTTTTGGCATCAAAAAGATCTTTTTGTATTTGTAAAAATGATCATTCCCTTTCAAGGGAACTTCGAACTGCGTCCTCTAGGGGTCGATATTGGGAACGACTCGTCGTGACCCATGTCTGAAGCATACATTGAAAAAACACCAACAACACTTTGGCCGGCGACAGCCATGACATCACTACTGGTGTGACTATAGTATAAATAGGCGCCGGGAGAACACATCATCCTCTTCTTCGTCTTCACTGACTGTTTTGTTTGAAGCGTGCATTTCTGTGGTAAGAGCGATCTCTATTCATATCATTATGGCAAGCACTAGCAAAGCGTTTAGAGGATGTGTGCATCCGTGTCGTCGTTATTTGACATCTGATGACACACACGATCTATGTGTTGTTTGTTTGGGCGAAGAGCACCCACACAATGTCCTCGAGAGGGCAATCGGCGTGCACTGCGAGCGTTTTCCAATGAATAAGCTCCGCTCTCGTTTGTCTCTCTTTTCAAGGAAAGAGGGACAACCATCTGCTTCCCGCGATTCAGGACTCGCCGCTGCTGAGGCACGGAGGAGAATGAGGTCATGGGGATCGCAGGTTATTTCATTAACATTGTCTGATCTCTGCTATGGGCAGGTCCATGGTGGCTATGGTAGTGACAGAGAGACATCTGTAGGTGAACCTGGCAGATATTGGGAAAAAAGAGAGGGGCTTTCTTCTCGATTCTCCGGTTTCACCTTCCGAACTTTTTGGTACCTCAGTTGAGACGGTGGTCGAGAAGTTCAGGGAGGCGAAGACATGCTCAGCGGTCTTCAAATCCTTCATTCCACGAAGGTCCAGGTCTGAGCCCGAACAACCCAGGGGTCCTGGCCCATCTCGGTTTGAGGATCAGAGACGGGCACAGAAGGCTAGTGTCACGGCTCGCGCTCCTCCCCCGCCTGCGGGTAGGGGTAGGAAGAATCGCGGGTCAAAGGGAGGTAGGCAAGACCTAAGGGATGTGATCCAGACAAGGAATCAGCACTTTCGTCCGGATCAGAGTGATACTTCAGTTATCTACTCATTTCCTTCAGGGGTTTTACATCTGCCCTTATCTTCCCCTTCCTAATTCCCCAGTAACCACCATCTCTCCACCGGACCGAGGTTAGGTGGGAACTTCCTGCATCACAGTCTCCTATGCTGGAGCTATGATGTTTGGTTGGTTCTATGGCTTCATAGTGACCACCTTACTGATGGTCCGGACCAGAGGCTTCTTCGGTCGCTTCCTGAACGGGGCTCCGGCGCCCTGAGGGGCCTCCCGATCACCAGGATATCCCCTCTTGCTGAGGCATCGAGCGGGAAGTATAGGTTGCATTTGCGAGAACCTTCTTGTGTAATGCTGTCTGAGGCAGTGCTCCCCTCGCCTTAGAGGGTTGTATTTGAGCTTGACTCTCGTTTGACTCAGTACTTCCGGGTATCTGTGAACAGATGCTTGGGAAGTTCTTAAATCCTTGCTATGGTAAGTGTACACGCTAAGCTTTGTGCACTTTCTGAAATCCACATAGTGGTAAGTGGGCCCGCTAGCACTTTGCGCACATTCTAAAATCCACATAGTGGTAAGTGTGCACGTTATACTTTGCACACTTTTCTAAAAATCCTCTATGGTAAGGGTTACACGCTATTAGCCTCGTTCTCTTTCTCTGAGTTGGTTTAGACCCCGCTACCTTGGGCTCTACTCAACCAGTGTGTCTCTGTTGACACACTTTTGAAGCATCACTCCCCTCACCATTGAGGGTTATTGCGAGCATGGTGCTTTCTTTTGAGCGTTTGAATTCTCTCTCTTCTGAGGAGTTGGATTCCTCACTCCGTGGGCTGTTCTCGTGGTAGTGTTTAGCAGTGCTCCCCTTTATCAAAGGGTTGCCTATGAGCACGCTACTCCTTTCTGAATTCGGAGTTCTCCTCTCACGTGAGAGTTGAGTTCTTTGTTTTTCCCAGAGCACCTGTAACCAGCAGCATCAGGTGAACTAGGCCCTTCCTCTGCCTCTCTGATGTGCTGAGTTTTTTGGTTTTATGCTTATCCTTCTGATTTCTAACGATTGTGCTGTATGTCGAGCCCCCCTCTCGTTCAGAGCTGGGTGTTGTGTTCCCTCAGCTAAGGTAACTTACTGCTAGCCGTTCCAGCATTGGAACATGCTGTAGGTCGAGCCCCCTTCTCGATTGAGAACTGGGTGTGTTGCTCCTTCAGCTAAGTAAATTACTGCTAGCTGTTCCAGCATTGGAACATGCTGTAGGTCGGGCCCCCTCTCGATTAAGAGCTGGGTGTTTGCTCCCTCAGCTAGCGATTTACTGCTAGCCACTCCAGCATTATAAAACCTTAGATCGAGTTGATGACTTCTCAAACATAGCGTTTTGGGATGCACCATTTCCATCTATGGGCTGCTCTTTCAGAGTGCCACGAGAGCCCCTTAGAACGGTATTTTTAAATCCATGTTATGGTAGGTGTGCACGTGAAGTCTTTTTACACTTTCTAAAATCCACACTTTGGTAAGTTCACACGCTAGTACTCTGCGTTCTTTCTAAAATCCTGCATGGTGAGGGCTTCGCCTGGCAGATTCGTGCCCTCTCTTGAGCTGGTTAAGGCCCGGTTCCGCTTTGGGCACCACTCCACATGTATCCTCTGGATACCTATTTTAACAGGGTGTTGCTACTAGGGGTCTGTTGAGACAGTTCCTTCAGCATATGCAGAGCATGCGGTAGCCCCTCTGTGACAGGCCAAGACTTAGTATGATTCTAGGTTCTTGGTCGTATTCCCTTAAAGGAATTTATTCCTGATTCCAAGTCTACCCCCGGGCCCAGGAGTTCTGGCCCTAACAGGTACGTTTTTGGGGTATGTAGCCTAGGCCTTTGGCCATAGGGGATAATGTCACTGACAGCCGTCTTAACGTCCCAGGGGCAACTCCCATGGCTATGGTAGAGATGGTACTTAGTGCTCGCCATGGTTTCTGGCATGCACTCCCCTCAGCATGGTGGCGTGGGTATACCGTTCCCCATAGCGACCCCTAGAGGATGCAGTTCGAAGTTCCCTTGAAAGGGAACGTCTCAGGTTACGTATGTAACCAAGGTTCCCTGAGTAGGGAGACACTGCGTCCTCTAGGTTTCTTGCCATGCTTCGGACGCAAGCTTCAGACGAAGAAGTGGAAGATGTGTTCTCCCGACGCCTATTTATACTTTAGTCGCACCGGTAGTGACGTCATGGCTGTTGCCGGCCAACGTGTTGTTGGTGTTTTTCCATGTATGCTTCAGACACGGTTCACAACGAGGCGTTCCCCATAGCGACCCCTAGAGAACACAGTGTCTCGTTCCCTACTCAGGGAACCATGGTTACATACGTAACCTGAGACGTTTTCCATCCTCATTTTCACTCTCTGTGAAAAATGTGAAAAATTTCAAGGGGGCGTTACCCCTTGCAGAAACAGAAGTAAACACCCACTGCTGTGATTGGCTAATTTCAATGCACCGTATCCATGCCCTCCATTACAGCATGTTGTGTGTTTTGATACTCGAAATGACAAATGCTGTGATAGAGCCACATATGTTTGAACACAAGGCAGAAGAAATTGAAACAACTCAACCAAAACGGTTGCAACAGTTTCAGCGTAATTGCTTTTACTGGCTTAATTGCCCCTTCACAGGGAATTTGATTGACAGCCAATCTGACCAATCATAATGCCCAATCTGTCATTTTGTCCAGACAGCTATAGTTAAGAGGAAGAAATGATCAATACTCAATGATTGGTTTACTCCGCAATTTTTCATTATGTGAGAATATGATGTGTGGCATGAGAGCACAATGGCTTGTCGGACATAGCAACAGTAACTAAGGGGGACAGGTCTTTGTGAAGGGTCAATTACTTAATTTTCAATATATAGTTTTAAAAATACTATTATTTACCTAGAAAAGCAACATAAACATAAAATATCTATATACGGTTACTGTTAACAAATTTCTTAAAAGACAACAATGGTAAAACACTATAGCTACACACTGAGTGAAGTGTTAATAATAGCAACAGTGCCATAAACTCATTTCAAATCCCAGCATTTCAGAAGGGTAGAAAATAATCATTCATATTTTAAACGGGGGAGTTAACTTTGAGTTCTGAAATGTGTAGTATGTATAACCTTATCTTATAAATATCAGGAACATTTTGATTCTCCATTCATGACCTCTTTAATAGCACATAAAACTTAAATTCCAGAGGGACAAACAGACTTTATGTTCATGTCAGAAATCATATATTATACTTAAATAACCCATGTAGAGGTTCTATATCCACTTTCAACCAACATTAAATGTCTAAACAGAAAATAAAAAGGTTCATTAAGCTCTAGGTACTAATTCATCCAGGTCACTATAGCACATGACCCTAGAAATGGCATCTTTACAGCGCAAATAAAACCAAAGGTATAAAGTTTCAGTTTGCAAACTAGCCGATGTAAACTGGTTGACATTTATGTGTCTTTGATGAACTGAAGTGTTGTAAAAGAGACCGGATAATCAGAGTAGCTCACAGGAGTGTGTGTTTCCGCCGCTGTGCTTTAAGACGCTCTGCAGGCCCTTGTAGCACTGCCAGCTCCTCCGAGGAGCTTCTCTTGTATGTCTTCTGCATGCTTGTTAGGCTGGACAGCCAGAATACTGCAGCTTTCCTGTTGTCCGGCTCTCTCAGGATTCCTGGCACGCCTGCCCATGTTTGCATGCTCTGTTGTGCTCTGATGTGGCCGCTTTGCCTGCTAGCACTATGGGATGACAGGAGGGGGCTTTGGGGCCTGGAAAGGGAGTTTGCCTTAGTATTCAAAGCCCATCTCAGTTGATCTGAGAGGAAGTAATCATGGCAATTTGTTTATTATGATGTGATATGTATAGCTGGTGTCAGAATGCACCATTTGAGCATTTAAAATCAGCCTCAGTGCAGTTAAAAAGGGCTGTTTGTATTCTGTTTGCACGGCTGAGTAAAGTAACATCTTTTACTTTTCAAATTCCTACACTATTATTCAAAAGTTTGAGGTTGGTAAGATTTTTTATAAGAATAGTGTAATTTAAAACAAGTATTTTCTATTTTAATATGCAATTCATTCCTGTGTTGCAAACCTGAGCAGTCATTACAGTCTTCAATGTCACATGAGCCTTCAGAATTCATTCTAATGTGATGATTTGTTGCCCAAGAAACATAAACATAATATTAAAACCAATGTTACTTAATATTTTTGTGGATTCTTTGACGAATAGAAAGTTCAAAAGAACAATTGATAAGAAATAGAAATATTTTGTGACATTATAAACATATTTACAGTCACTGATGATCATTTTAATGTACCCTTGTTGAATAAAATGATTAATTTCTATTTTTTTTAAATACAGTTTTACTGGCTCTAAACTTTTGAATGATAGGGGATTTTTGAAATCTTTATTTTATTTTTTTATATTTTTGGATTCAAAGGGATTTACTTTTCTTTGGCACATGGTTGTGTAAATAAAACCATGAAAGGTAAGAATTTAAAAACTGAACAGACCTTCATTAAAACATTTGATCAAAATGGCAAAAGCTCAAAGTGGGAGTCCTTCTGTGTGTGATTTTTTTAGCTCCCCACTTAACTTGGCACAAATGTAATGAATCATTTTGTCAAACAGATGAGCTAATTGGTATTCTCTCAATTTTTACATGCAGTAACCAGATATGGAGTGGGATTGACATCAAAACCAGTTCAAAGTGTTAGCCTTGGTCCAATCTTTACTTCTGGCACTGCACAGGGGGCGGTTCAGAGAAAGTTCACCCACAACGCAGATAAAGCATCTCAGTAATTAGATTGGGCACATCAGAATTCCACTAGGGCTGGGAAAAATGTCCAAGCTGGCTCATTCTGAACGCCGCTGACAGTTCTTTGAACTAACCCTGAAGGGAGCATCACAACACGGGGCACTTTTGACACATTTGAGCACTCTGTAGTGGAACACCAAAATCTACTAACATATATTGCATATATACTACCATTCAAATTATTTATTTTTGTTGTTGAAAGAAATGAACACTTTTATTCAGCAAAGACACATTCAATTGACATTTATGGTGTTACAAAATATTTCTATTTTTAAAAATGCTGTTGAATTCTGTAAAAAGTGTATTGAGGTTTCCACAAAAAGATCAAGCAGAGCTATTTTCAACATTGATAATAATAAGAAATGTTTCTTGAGCACTAAATCAGCATATTAGAATGACTTCTGAAGGATCATGTGAGACTGAAGACTGGAGTAATGATGCTGAAAATTCAGTTTTGCATCACAGGAATAAATTACATTTTAACATATATTAAAATAGATATACAAGTGGTAGGATATATATATATCCTACTACTTGTTTCACTTCTGTTTCAGTTTTTATAACCATTTCTTACTATGTGTAGAAATCACGGACCGAAAGGGCACTTTAGCGTCGGCACGCCACTGGTCTAATGCTTCTGCATGATGAAATTTGTCTTTCTCGGCTGCTACAAGAACATGATCATAATAAATAATAAATAAGTACTGCCTTTGACTGCTGAGGCAAATCTATGCCAGTCTGCTCTTATAATACTGACATTTCTTCTGCATGTAGCTGTGTTTTCTGTCCAGTGCAAGTCCGGCAGTATGAGAATATCTTCTTTGACCTGGAATAGTCAAAGTTCAAGACACAGATTATTGTTCCTACAGTTGTTTTTCAAGATGTGTCTTCTCTTATACATCCACTTGGCTGGCAGCATCAGCCCAGAGTTTCTTTGTGTCCAGTGCTCTGGTCAGGATGCAGGCTCTCAGGGCTCTGCTGGTGCTTCTGACTAGCACAGGTCACACTCTCATCAGCACAAAGAGGATCATGCCATTTCAGCGAAGCAGAAATCACTAGCTGAATCTGGAGCCGACCTTGTCACAGATCAACAAGCTTCAGTGCACTTGTGTTTCCAAGTCGATAAGAGGGAGAGTGTACATATCATATGATGAAATATGGATGATGAAATCTACTTTGTTCGTGTTTACGTGCACAAAGAAATGCTGGTAACAAAAAACAGAATCAGTCAATTTGAAATATCTGCTCTTTAAAATATGAAAAACCTAATAAATCTAAAGTTTAAAATAAGAAATAAAGCCAGATTGGGAGATAAAAAGGCTTATTGTGAGACATAAAATTGCAATTGGGAGAAATAGTTGAGAAATAAATGTGCAGTTGTAAAATATTAAGTCATATTGTGAGATATGAAATCACAATTGTGAGAAATTAAGTTGCAGCAGCAAGATGTAAACTCAAAATTACGTAAATTGTGAGAAATTAATTAGCATTGTGAGATATAAACTTTGAATTATAGTAAATAATATAAAATGCTGAGATATAAAGTCACACATGCAAGAAATAATTTCACAATAACCTTTTTTCTTCTTCTTTTTACCTTTTTACATTCAGGCTACATTCATTTTTTTATACCAAAATTAAACAGACTAAAACTATTTAAAATAATTTATGGTAATTGAATTGAAATAAAATAAAATAAAGTTTAAGTTTGAAGTACTAAAATTACACTCAGACAGACTCATTGAGCAGAACAACAGGTTTGTCATTAAAGCTGACAGTGCACGGGTGACTAACAGTCAGGGCATGTAGAAGCACATAAATAACCACACGGACAGCAAACACATACATTCACAAACCCAGCGCTAATATTGCAATGAACCGACAACATTACACGGTACTGATAAATAGAGATTTATTTACAATACCTGGTTCGTGATGGGAACTGACTGCCCCAAGCTGATGTCACAGTAGTTTATATTAATTTAATTGTGTTTAGTTTACCCAGCAGTGAAAAAACGTCACCCAGGACCAGTACTATATTTGACTATAAGCTTCTCTATGGCAGTGGTTCTCAACTGGTAAAATTGCAAAGTTTCTTTTTTATTTATTATTTATTATATAATTTTTTTATTAAGAAATGTATCATTTGTTTTTATAAGAAAATAAATTATTCTAAATTAACAGTATACTGTTTATTACATTTTTGTTAATTTATGTTTAATTTGAGTGTCATTGAGATACTATTGTAGTTTTAAATTAATATTTTGAATTAGTTTTTATTTGTTTTCCATTGTCATTTTCATTTTAAAGTTTTAGAAATTTAGTTGTTTGTCATAGTAATTTTTAAAAAATGTTTTTATTAATTTTATTTCAGTTTTTTTTTCATTGTTTTGTTTTAATTTCAGTTAACATTTATTTTAAGTTATACGTATTTTTTTCAGTTACCATTTATTTTTTTCTCAAGAAATAATTTATATTTCTTTAATATTTTTTTCATAGTGAGTTAATTCATTTAATTAATAGCAGAGCTTTAGTTAATCACATGTAAAAAAAAATAACCTACACATTTTAATTTATTGAAATTATTATATCTTCAGTGGCCCAACAATAGGCACTATATTGTAGTAGTATATTCAGCTGTATGCCATTTATTCACTGTACAAAACACATTATGATCTGCACAAACCATGATTACAGCTGCTACAAGTTAACCTGTATTTAATTTAATTTCGGTCATATTTTCTTTTTCTAGTTTTGTTCATGGTTTCCAAAAACTGTCCATATTGGCATTTGACTTGCTTCTCCCAAGGAACGCACAGCTCTGCACAGAACTTTAATGACATACAAATATTTTTTTGATTTATATTTATTCTTATTTATTGTGTATATACACTTGTTGTTTGGCACTAACAGCTACTTCGCTGTCATGGTAAAATGGAAAATCTTGTTTCATGTCCCTGAAGGTCGTTTTCTGTCCTGTCTGCTGGATTATATATTTATTTAATCTCCAGTTGTAGTTGTATGTCCTTCACTCCTCAAAGCAGCAGATAACAAAGTTACTAACATAATGTGATATTTGTCAGTTGCATGTCTAAATTATAACTGAAAATGTTCAATTTTCGTCCTTCAAATGCCTTCCTTTTCACCTGTCATTCATCTTATAGACACTTCTACAGATTAACCATCAATAACAGGGGAATTAGTCTTCACAGTCCTTAAATGCCCTATCAGCAAGATTGGGACTGATGAGGCATGAAAGGTGTTTCCTGCTTTACGGCTCTTGAACATTCCGAGGTCTGAAGAGCAAGGTCAGAAAGCCAGCGGGGAGGCGAAATGCCTCATATTAAAGAAATCAAGCAGGTTGATGTGGAGGAGGCCGGGAGGATGTGTTCCTGTGAAGCTAAAAACATGCTCTCAAGTGTGCCAATTATGCAGTTATTTTCTCCAGGGGACGAGGGTCAACGTTTTCATCCAGAAATGAAAATCCTATCATTATTTACTACTTTCTTTCTCACACAAACACAAGAAGATATTATTAAGCAGTTGTTTTCTCATCATGCAATTGTGTGATTTACAGAAGAACAAAAGTCATACAGGTTTGGGATTTTATTTTCATTCCTTGTCAACCCAACCAGTGTTCCCCAGCTCAAATGTTTGATTTTGTCAGTACTTTTCCTGGAGAAAGATAACATGTATATTGAGGAAATCTAAAATATTAAATGTCATGGATGAAAATGTCTCTAGGTTACGTATGTAACCATGGTTCCCCGAGGGAACGAGACGCTGGGTCGAGATTCGCTTTGGGAACGCCCTTGCGTGACCGCGTTCTGAAGCACGTGTCAAATCAGTAATTGAGAAAATCTTGTTTCATGTCCCTGAAGGTCGTTTTCTGTCCTGTCTGCTGGATTATATATTTATTTAATCTCCAGTTGTAGTTGTATGTCCTTCACTCCTCAAAGCAGCAGATAACAAAGTTACTAACATAATGTGATATTTGTCAGTTGCATGTCTAAATTATAACTGAAAATGTTAAATTTTCGTCCTTCAAATGCCTTCCTTTTCACCTGTCATTCATCTTATAGACACTTCTACAGATTAACCATCAATAACAGGGGAATTATTCTTCACAGTCTTTAAATGCCTATCAGCAAGATTGGGACTGATGAGGCATGAAAGGTGTTTCCTGCTTTACGGCTCTTGAACATTCCGAGGTCTGAAGAGCAAGGTCAGAAAGCCAGCGGGGAGGCGAAATGCCTCATATTAAAGAAATCAAGCAGGTTGATGAGGAGGAGGCCGGGAGGATGTGTTCCTGTGAAGCTGAAAACATGCTCTCAAGTGTGCCAATTATGCAGTTATTTTCTCCAGGGGACGAGGGTCAACGTTTTCATCCAGAAATGAAAATCCTATCATTATTTACTACTTTCTTTCTCACACAAACACAAGAAGATATTATTAAGCAGTTGTTTTCTCATCATGCAATTGTGTGATTTACAGAAGAACAAAAGTCATACAGGTTTGGGATTTTATTTTCATTCCTTGTCAACCCAACCAGTGTTCCCCAGCTCAAATGTTTGATTTTGTCAGTACTTTTCCTGGAGAATGTATATTGGTATATTGAGGAAATCTAAAATATTAAATGTCATGGATGAAAATGTCTCTAGGTTACGTATGTAACCATGAGGGAATGAGAGAACGAGACGCTGGGTCGAGATTCGCTTTGGGAACGCCCTTGCGTGACCGCGTTCTGAAGCACGTGTCAAATCCGTCCAATGGAGCAGCGAGACGTCACGAGCAGGGTGACGTAAGCACCAGAAAGCATAAAAGCGCATCCGGCCGGGCGCCACCCAGCTTCGATGAAGTAGCGCCTGCAGGGATGCAGGGAGTATGGCAAAGAGACGCAGCTTCTCGTTCCCTCGGGGAACCATGGTTACATACGTAACCTAGAGACGTTCCCCTTCAGGAACTCGAGCTGCATCGAGATTCGCTTTGGGAACGAGAATACCAACTGCGCCATACTACCAAGTCCCTGCCTGTGTGTGTATCTTATGAGCACATCACGAAGAGAGAACTTGGGAACCTGGGGTAGATGCCAGGTGTAGGATGTAAAAGCGGACAAAAGTGTGCGGAAAGGACCAGCCCGCCGCAGCACAAATGTCCTGCAAGGCCACACCCAAGCTGAAAGCCTTGGAGGCCGCCATAGTCCTGGTCGAGTGCGCTCTGACCCCCATAGGTGACGGGAGGCCAGAGGACTCGTAGGCTAGTGAGATGGCCTCAACCACCCACCTACTCATAGTCTGCTTGGTCGCCGGAAATCCCTTTTTTGGCAGACCAAAAACAAACAAAAAGCTGATCTGCCTTACGCTCTAGTGGCTAGGAGTGTTATTGCATAGAACCAGTGTAAGCAAAATGATGGGGAGTGTTACTAGTTAGTGCCAACTAGAGGTTGGGAGAGTCATTGCAATCAGGGAGAGCTCTTCCAAGCTGGGCCTTACAGTTCAAGAGATATTGGGATCTAAATATGGCTCCAGAAGTAAATAGTTAAATCATACATATTTTCAGTGGTCAAAAACAAAATGTGGGTCACTTTGATATTTTGAAGAATGTTGGTAACCACACAGATTTGGGTTCCATTTCCTTTCATTGACTTAAATTTTTTTCCGATACAGCAGCCAATGGGACCTGAAACCATTTGGTTTCAAACTATCGTCTTTGAAGCCCATTTCTCCACGGAATTCTCATAATTGTGGAAAAAAAAGTCAGAATTGAGAGCTATAAGCTCAGAATGAAAAAGTTATTTTTTTCTTATTTTCTATTCTGTGGTGTAAAAAAAAAACTGATTTGCGAGATGTAAACTGAGAATTAAAAAAAAGAGTCATAATTGCGAGATGTAAGCCTGGAATTACAAAGGAAAGAAGCGAGAATTCAGATTTGATCAAGTTTATATCTTGCAATTCTAAGGAAAGTTATAGCTAAATATAAACTTGTGAGATAAAAATTACAATGACCTTTTTTAAATTGTTTTAATTCCGTTGTGGAAACAGGTTGCCATATCTTTGTGTTCCACAGAAGAAAGTAGGTCATACAGGTTTGGAAGCACACGAGGGGGAGCAAATGATGCCAGAATTTTCATTTTGGATGTACTATTCCTTTAATCGTATAATTTCTAAATGCATGCAGAAACCTAAACTGCATTGGTGTAAACAGTAAGTAATCAGCTGCAATTTAAATTGGCCGTTTATTGTGAAGCTCATTAGAGCACATCCTGATTCATATCTTTGATGCCATATTCTTGATTAAAGTGTAGATTATACATAGGTTGTTAATGACCAATTAAAAAGAAGAGACCCAAGACAATATTCATTCATTAGTAAATTATGAAAGGTTGGGATCAGAGAAATTACCCATGCGACAATAGAAAAAAGGCTGTGAAGAGTAATTTTGTCATTACTAACGCAAGTAATAGGATGTTCAAAAGGAGTTTTCACCTCTTAGATTTGAATATTACCATTTGTCACTGAAATGTCCTACAGCAGTACATGGCCAACTTGTTTTTCAGAGATATTTAATACAATTTATGCAAATGACTTAGGTCAGGAGTAACGTATATAATTTGTATAATAAATGGCAGTTGCATTTAGGACTGAATAAGGCTGATCGAGAGAACAGGCTGATAAGACTTGAATAGATCAATAAATTATATTTTAAATCTGTGTAGACATTTCCACTTGAGCCGGGGGGGTCTGTTTCCGCCTGAAACTTATCCACGTAAGTCAGATAACACTGTAGAGCGGCTGAGTTTAGATACTTTAGCCACACTTGTCTGAATGTCACTGCAATAGATAAGAAAATATCAAACAAGTGCCATCTGCAAATCATTTTTATATACATATGTTTCTTTCCAGTTATTAGAACTAACTGCTCTCGAGGTGATTTTTATTGGATGTATGAAATCATAATTGGCGTTTGGTTTCATACTGTGTAATACATGTCAAGTGCATTTGTACATTTTTATATAGGGTTTGTTTATAAGTGTTCTTCTTATTTTTTGGGATTATTTTATGTTTTATTTGGTTTTGTTTTGTTTTCTTCCTTCAAAGGCTACAGCATTTATTGGGTCTTTAAGTAATTCCTGCATGGAGGCAGTTTTCGTTTTGTTTTGTTTTGTGTTTTGTTTTCTTTTGTTTTGTTGTTCCCTGAAAAGCTACAGCATTTGGGTCTTAAAGGGGTCATATGATGCTGCTAAAAAGAACATTATTTTGTGTATTTGGTGTAATAAAATGTGTTTATGCTGTTTAAGGCTAAAAAACACATTATTTTCTACATACTGTACATTATTGTTTCTCCTCTATGCCCCACCTTTCTGAAATGCATAGATTTTTACAAAGCTCATCGTTCTAAAAAAGCGAAGTGTGCTGTGATTGGCCAGCTATCCAGTGCGTTGTGATTGGCCGAATACCTCAAGCGTGTGATGGAAATGTTACGCCCCTCACCATACTGTGATGATGCCCTGTCAGGACGGAGCGATGATTCAAAAATATTAAAACCCATTATAAATGAGGCATTCGTTGCATCCAGTGGGGACATAATTATGGATTATAATGGATTATAACTTATACTGTCTTTTTACGCGTTGCGTTGCATCGCATCGCAATGACAAACAACAAGCCCTACTCTACACTGCCCAAAAAATATATAAAATATAAAAACTCTTTAAATATAAAAAACTTACAGTCTTTGAGTCAGAACAGCCGGCATTGTAGTCTACTCTCCCAGGATCAGGAAACGGTCCTCCATAAAATGTGCTGCACACATCTGAATATTTGGGTTGAAATGTTCTGTAACAGTGTTTGTAAATACAACTTAACCACTGATTTCTAGTCGTGTCCATTTTTGGAAGGCCAAACAAAGTGATTTTGCTTTCACAACGAAACACAGCATCAACCACACGTGACAACCCCAGGCTGGACTCCGCTTCGTCCACGGTGAAAGCCGATCCAGCGATCCACAGCGCAAAGTTGTAGTATTTCCTCAGCGACCAGCATGGATCAGCTTCAGACATGACGAAGCAGATATCGTCCTCTTTTGGAAGACCAAACAAAGTAGTTTCGCTTTCACAACGAATCACTCAGCGCCTTCACGACATGGCGGCGGCGGCAACAATACTACAGCGAGAATAAACGTTATGCCTTCTTTCTTTGCGTGAACATTTGGGCGGCGTTTTGCAAATCTTCCCACATAGTGATGTAGATATGTGGGGGGGGTGTTAGAACGAGCCGTTTTAGGTAGGTGTGGCTGACTCTTAGCTTTTATAAAGGATATCTTTGGATTTGAGACTTTAGTCTTTGCAACTTTACAGATCTTCTTTATGCACCAAGAGCTTGTAACACTCCAAAGAGAAAGGAAAAATTTTAATTGCATCATATGACCCCTTTAAAGTAAAATCCAGCAAAAAAATTTTTGGTTTGTTTTGTTGCGATTTATGTTTTTGTGTGTGCGTGTGTTTTGTTTAGAGATTCATCTGATATCAGAAACAGTCAAAAGTTTATCAGTGAGCGAAACCTTTGCTAATATTACCAATCAGATCTTGAAGTACCTGTTGATAAAAATATACATTGTTTTAGCATACCCTAAATGATAAATTATGGTATTTTGCATACATTACATACGTCTAGTGAAAAAACTAATGAAGGGGTGAGAGGTTAACATTTCCAATAAGGGCCACCCTACTGTGCACATCTGGGAGTGACTGTATAAATGCATGCTGTGGTGCCTCTAACATTTTAGAAAGATTTGTTGTAGACTTCATATTCTCACTCAGCAAAATAGTACAAGCCACAGGCATATGTGACTCACAGTTAGAGCAAATTAATGTGATTATAGCAGATTAACATTATAATATGCAGATATAAACATGGGCATGACACTGTTTTCACTCCTGCCTTCAGAAACCTGGCAAAAGCTACCAAGAAAAACACAACATTGTAATTCCTGTTAACTTGCACCTCTTTTATTCCTGCTAAAAACTGATGACCGTGCATGCTGTCCAGTGAAGCTAGTTAGATGTAGGACTGCATCGGGCAGCTCTTTAGAATGACTTTCTGAGAGGGTCTGGCTTCTAACTGTTTCCCTGCTTGGAGAGATGTCAGCTAATAACACTCTAATGCTGACAGATGATGGTGCTCCGGCTGACGACTGCACTCCAAGCGTTATGCTCGTTTCTGCTTTTCCCACTCCCACATGCAATCTCACAAGCTGAGGAGAAAGACCAGATGATCTCATGAGAAAACCAGTTTGGAAAGCTAAAACTGTAATTCCTTGTTGAAACTTGAGATTTAAGATTTTGTCTTAACAATTATTCCCAGTAGCACTTTCACTTTGCCAGTGTAAATTTGTAAATTCACTAAATGCAAGTATCTGTGATTTATAGATTAATTATGAATTAGCAATATAAGAAAATATAAGAAATGTGAAATTATTACATTCTTACGTACTATGTAATTGATTGGTGTTGCAATGCATTCACAATACATATATGAGAGAGAGAGAGAAAGAAAGAGTAATTTGTATTTCTCAGAATCAATGTATTTGTCCTATGTATTGAGTCCGAATGGTGTATTTTATTTTATAATTTTTTTAACCTTGTTATTTTTGTTTTGATTTGTTATTTGTATATTAATTAATTATATTAATACATTTTTTATTTTCATTTAATTTTTCTTTTACTGAGTACTTACAATTGCTGAGAATTCATAAAACTACTCTGAAAGTTACTAACAAATACTAGGAAACTACACTAAATCTTATAAACAGGATGATATCTTTTTACATACATGTGTGTATATATAGCTCTCAGGACTGTATTAATCCAGCACAAAACAAGCGGGATCTCAATTATGCTGACAGCATATGTAAAAATGATCACATTTTTATATTTGGTTTATGTTTTAAATAAGTAAATTAATTGAAATATTTGAAAATAGTTGTACAAATAGTTAAGCCCACAAAATAAAGGTTAGCTGAATTTATTTTTGTGTTTTGATACTTTAGTCTAACCTATGGTAAAACAGCTATATCAGATTGGATGCATTATTTACATCAGTCTGTACAGTGGATTCAGTACAAAGGTCCGAGATTCAAATGAAGCAATGATCTAGCAGAAAAATCGATGGCGTTGGACTGAGTGTTGATTTCTGCCGTCAATATAAACATTGTTCATTAAAGTAAAGAATGCATCCACACTCCAGCCTCAATATTCTGTTGATTTTGTTTTCATACACCGCAGGAAGCCGAAAGATCCTAATGGCCCAATCACTCATCAACTTCACTGTAACTTTTCTCCATTTCAGCAGGGCAGCTCCCAATTGAAAGTCACTGACGTGTTAAATGGAAAGGAATCGCCGCTCTGTGCCACGTAATGGCACGGACGCTTAATCTCATCTGATAGTTTGACAGAAAAATTTAATTCAAGATGAAAATAGCCAGCTAATGAACTGTGTTCGTTCACCTTCTCACAATCTCATAGATTCAGAGACACCTAAGACCTTCCCGTTTCTCCCCACGGAGTCCTCGTCTCGATGAAAAAAGCAAACTGAAAGAGTGAATAAAAAAAGTGCAGTTACTGAAGCAGTCTGTCACACCGCCTAAGTGTATTCACATAAGCTACTAAACCAAAGTAAGCTAGTGCATTTTGTACTCATTTTGGAGATGAAGAATGCTAATGCATTCAAATGAGTTGATTTATTTAAGAGTAGTTCATCTGCCTGGTCAGTATCTCTGTGATTACTCCAGTTACATTTAATCACAGACATTTCTGGAAATATGAAAGCTTTTCTGTATAAACCAAACACCATAAATGTACTATGTAGAATTCATTTTGAAATCTTCATGGTCTTGGCATCATCAGCACCAACACATTAGCATATGACCACCCACTTTCCTTATCAGTCATATTCAGTGTTGCATATTCAGTTTGGCCTGCCCTGATGAAGTGCGATCTATGCCTCTCAAGGGAAGTTAGCCAGTCATAACAATAGTCATTTACATATGTTCTTAATTGTGTTTTTGAAAGTCTCTTATGCTCAACAAGGCTGTATTTAATTGACAAAATTACAGTCAAATCATGAAATATTGTTGCACATTTTAAGTGACTGTTTTCTATTTCATATAATATTTGAAATAATCATTTATTCCTGTGATTGCAAAACCAAATTGTCAGCAGTCATTACTCCCGTCTTCAAACAAAAACATTTCTTATTATTTTCAATGTTGAGAACAGTTGTGCTGCTTATTTTTATTGTGGAAACCATGATGGACATCCATTTTCAGGACTTTATTATGAACGAAACACTGCAGTGTTGCTCAGGGATGCACAAATGTTTGTCTGGATGCTTTGTTTGGAGCTATTTTCATTGGTGAAACAGAAAAAAAAGATGTCTAATATGTAACTGACTCGGTATAAAGTTCTTGTTTTTGAACTGTTGTATAAAATTATCACATTTGCTCACATGCTAATATTCAGGAAAACTGCACTCTTTTTTGAGTGATATTACTTAACCATATGTGTGTGGATTTTTTCTTGTTTTTAAAAAAAAAATGTATTTTGTGAAATGACTGACGTACTCTCTATAATGTCAGCTCATACATTGTTAAAACAACAAGTATGATGTTATTGTAGACGATAAATACACCACTACCTTGCTGAAAGTATTATGTTAAAAACATTATCTTAAAAAAAACTTTTGATTGGTATAATTTACATTAACACTGTTTTGGTGTAAAAAAAAAACCTTAACTAACTTTATATGTGGACTTTAGGATAATAAAACGCTACAAAAGTTGACACCACACCAGTGAAATGCATTCACCCAGAAAACTGTGTCATGAAGTCTATTATAATTTGCAGCTTTTTTTATGCTTATAATGAAGTACTATAAAACATCTTACAATCTGCACTCAACTTATCTGGCTGAATTTATGTAGAAATTGAGTTTAGCCAATAAAAGCTCTGGGTTGCATTTGTAATTCTCTTTAGTTTGATCCCACAGAAGTGGTACTGTATATTTTTATTATTCTTAATTAAAAAAAAACATTTGATTGATGTCCTCTTTCCTTTCACAGATGTAAATGCATGCTGTAAGTTGTGTCTCTGTACAGGACATTTGTACATCTCCATGAATGAAGGAAACGGCATTAACAAGGTGAGTGTGGAGATTCCTCTGCTCTTGCACTCAGAGGTTCAGCAGGTGAATGTACTGAATGATTTAAAGGGTGAGAGGGAGGCGGGGAACTACTCTCTAAATGTAATTACCATGAGTGCAGTTTGGGTGAGTGGAGATGACACCCTATCATCTGGCACTGATGTGCACACCCAAACACATCCATTCCCTCCAGCAGTTACGTCTGTTTGTGCAAGGAAGGATAGCCGAACTGTTATAATTAGGACTGTCAATCGATTAAAATATTTATTTGAATTAATTATTTGGTGTGCTTAGTGATTAATTGACTTAATCACACGTCAAATGTTAAATAAACACACGCACGCACACACACACACACACACAAACTAATATTTGCATTACTGTGGCAGATGAGTAAATCATTGATTAGATATTAACAAAAGTGGCTTTAGAAGACACTTATCTATATTTACAAACATATATTTTTTTATGTATGTATTTATTTATTTGTATTTAATCATACATGCAAGTTTTAAAAACATATATTTTTGGCAAAAATAATTACCGGTAATATATAAGTGTATAAAGAATTAATAAGTAAGTGTATAAATGTTGCAGGATTTTTAACATTATTTTTATTTTTTTATTTTTTTAAATACAGTATTATCATTTTTATTAATATTATTAATTAATTTTCTAGCATTTTTTGTTTATCACTATATTATATTATATTGTATTGTATTATATTATATTATAATCTTTTTATCTTTTTATTATTTGTATTTTGATTAACTAATTAATAAATAAATATGTTTTTTTTACATTATTATTATTATTATTATATATTTGTTTTGGTTTATAATTTGATTTATTTATTTTTGTACATTTTTATAAGTAATTGTTGTTGTTATTGTAAATGAATTTGCAGCATTTATTTATCTAAATATTAATAATAATAATTATTATTATTTATTATTATTTACTTTTTGAATTTTTCATTAAATAGTGCTTTTCCATTAGGTTTAGAGTGTTTTCAGAGCTGAACTAAAAGGCTAGTTGTTAACGCAGTGATGTTGCTCTCTTTTGGACGCTGACAGCGTGCTTGAGATGCATCTCTCTTCTCCATGTACAGTGCCAGCAAATCACTGAGATGGAGGCATGTGTCTTGACTCATCACAAAATTTGACACCGGTCTGTCTCCCTCAACCGTCCTGTCCTTCAGTCTAGGACTAACTCGTAAATTATAGTCCAGAAAGAGCACACTGAAGAACATAAAACAGAGTGTATCTGCTTATGGCAGTTTACCAAAAAATGCATCTCTGGTCAGTAATACAATTTTTTTTATTTGTTAGCACTGTTTCTCATTTGTCATATTTCTCATTTCCTCTTTTGTGCTACTGTACCTTTAAGACTTATATGTAAACAATCTTTGTTATAACTGATTCAGCTAATTTTCTTACTTGTGGGTCACTGTCTTGCTGTCGGGGTTCAATATTGTTAACACTGCACTACCCTTCAATAACATCCTCTCAGCAAAGGATGCATTAATTTAAGGCATGCTCACAAAAGTATATGCTGATCTCATTGACGTGTGCTAATAAGGCTCGCATTAACTGTTTAATGTTGGATAGCAAATGATAATGTCTAATATTAACACACATCTGTAATGCGGTAAGTATTTAATTAAGATTACATCAGTAAAGATAATTCATCCAAAGGCACTAATTAATAGGAAAAATAGATGCGAAACGGCCTGACATGTCATAATGCACACAGGCTGTTATGTGGTTCTGCGGTTCACATGTGTGGATGTGCTGTGCTCTGACCTTCTCCTGGGTTGTTTTCACAGACGGAGTGAACTTTTCACCCACTCTGGAGTAACTGTGTGTCTTCCCATTCAGCTGATGTGTGGAGAGTTCCTTCTGGGTTTATTCATTCAGACCTTGACTCTTCCCAATCCCTTCACATCTCTAGTCTAATGCATTTGTGTTTGTGTCTGTGAAGCCGAGTGTGGAGAGAAGGAGCCGAGAGTATCCGGTGGAAATCTCATGATGCTTGTCAATAACATGTCATGGTCATATTTCACCTCTAAATCAAAAGGTAAAATTTTTATTTTGCTTAAAGGAAATTAAGCCTGCTTTTTGGAGCATTTAAGATATTTTGCGTTATGAGATCATTTTTAATTGAAAATTAATACTGCGCAGCAGTCAGAAGAGATTTGATGTTTTAATTACAGTTATAAGAAGCAGCATTTTGGACCAATGAGATTTCACAGTGGGCGGGGCCACTCAGCACAACTGAAACTCAGCATAATTTACTGATAATTATTAATATTTAATAATTATTTGGGTTAAGTCAGTGTAGTTTTAGTATCATTGAGATAATATTTCAGTTATTCATATTTTTATTTTTATTGTTTATTTTAGTTTCATTAAAGTGTTTGTTGTGGATGTTTGTTATTAGTTTTTGTTAAATATGTCTAAATAATTTTGCTTTTTTATTTTAGTTTTTGCTTTAGTTATTTTAGTGCATAAAGTTAAACAAAACTCTTCCAACCAGATTAAATAAAATAAGTTTTTTATATTTTATTTTGTTTTGTTTCTAACGTTTAGTTTATTTAGATTTTCAAGCAATAAAAATGGTTTTACTTAATTGAATAACCCTGCGTTGAGCCATAAATATTAAATATAATTTCATAGTTTAATATTTTTTTTTATTTAAGCTTATTTCAGTAATGAAAATGGATTTCGTTTTAGTTAACTTAATAACCCTGCATCGATTCATTAATACTAAAAAAAATGTACTTATTAAAATATATTTATATTTTAAATATAATTAAATTGTAAATTTTGTATTTCTAATGACAGTACTTGTTCTGAATCTTAAAGTTTGCTGATTTAAATAAAAAAATGTAAATACAGCACTTTTTACTGCAATACAATAATAATACAGCTGCATTAAAATAATGAGATACTTGAGTTATTACAAATTAGAAGTTAAATAGAATAAAACTCAAAAGCAATGGCAATTTAGGGTTATTTTGGGAATAATGGACATATTACTAACACAATAGTATAACAATTCTAAAAATATTAATAAATATAAAAATATGCTTTTTTTTTAATGCTCCAAATAATCAGCTTTTTCCCATGTGTGCAAAGTAATTTTAAATTTTTTGCATTGTGAAATATGAAGTGGAGATGTTTTTGTGAGATACACTCATCCACATTTTCTTCACCGTTTCAGTAAAAGAGGCTCTGGGGTTGTCCAAATACTCATTATTGAATAACAGTAGCCATATAAATGAGCTCTGAATGGGTTTAGGCAAAACATAAATTATGGTTACAGCTCTATAACACAGCTGTATTTCTTAACTGAACATCCAACACTTCCTTCCATCTAGGTAATAAACTGGGTCATATCTGTATTATGATCTCCTATGAGGCAATCATAGAGACAGCTGATGCTAATGCAACTTTTACACCTGCAGTTGCCTTGAGGAGCCATTGAGACGAAACATGACACATAAAGCTGCATTCTCATTGAAGCAGTGGGAGCTTGTGTGCAATAACATTATACTGCAATGGTCATTCAGACAATATTGTTTTGACTGTTAAGCTTAACTCAGGATTCTCATGGATCGCTCTGGGATGAGCCTTTATGGCCAAAGTAATTGAAGTGTGGAAGATGTGCCTCATAAATGAACTTATATTCAAGGAACAGTGTTTCTTATTATTTTCTGCCAGCATCAGTTAGAAAAGTAAAACAGCTTTTAGTTTTTAATCTATTTGTATTATTTTCAGTAACTTTTAGGCTGTTGGAATAGTTAGGCCTAAAATGAAACCTGCCATCATTTAATCACTCTCTGGCTTCTCGGCTTACAATTTGTTCATTTATCCCACCATGCCTCACAGCACGTATTGACAATGTAAGACAGGATCATATTTTAACAGTGATGGCTTTTATGACTTACAGCATGAATTATTAGCTCTGTTTACCTCCACTCAATTGATTAAGCATTGCATACTGGGCGGTCGCGCAAATGATTTGATCCATAAATACATTTCTCACCATGTCTGACTATGTAAATCACTAATATTCAGGAGGAGGTCTGATTTCCCACCTGTCTTTGTTCCAGGAAACTCCAGGAGTCGGTTTCTCCCTTCAGAGACAGTGAAGTAGACATTTGAGCCAGCAAAGTCTGCTCATTGAATGGGAATCAATTTGTAATTAGCTTTAGCAGATGTTCCAGGTGATAAGGAAGAGGCTGTTTCCTTTATCTCAAAGGGATGGAGTGTTGTACACTACTGTAGTACCGCTGGCAAAAAAATAGATGTTGCTTGTCAATTCTGAAGCGTGAGCAACAAACCAGACGCACATTGACACGTCTTCTGTGAGAGCCGAGGAGAATGAGTGACATATGCCAAAACTACTCCTCTAAATGAAACCGCTCACTGTGCTTTGTACAGTCTGTGCTTTTAATGAAATCCAGGACATGAAGGCTTTGCAGACTTCAAAAGGAAACATTACTTCCCTTAGGGCCCATGCACTGCTAAAAAACACGACAGCGAGGAAGTTTTCATTCTGCAAGGTCCAGTTGATTGCTCCCTGCTGTGCCAGGTCTGCAAAAACAGTGAGAATCTGAACGTTTAGCTCAGAGGTGAATGCTGTAATGATCTCCTGAATGTTTACCATGTAAGGTTACTTTTTGGCCCTTGTGCTGTGCTGAAAATCCTTGACCTAATTTGACGTTCTCATCAGAAATGAACTTTTTTGGCTTGTAAATTTTTCATTATGCTTTATTATCACCAAATCTTAGATTCAATCTTTTCATCAGCTTGTTTCCTTTCAATTAGCACAGGTTTTGTAGCACAAGAAATTTCTAAGCAAATTACAATTTTTATTTAATCAATTAATTAAAAATTTTTTTTCGGAAACACTACAAGTGTAACAACATGGGGGAAAAAAAATCCCAAAAAGTATCAGTTTCACGACAAAGCAGATAATATACATATATATACATTTTTTGTTTAAAGTCAGCATGAAATCAAAACGGACTCTATTTACATTCTTGATAGTTTCTTTAATGTCTGTTTCATCAACATATAATAACTTTCTTTGCAGTAGAAACATAATGAAATCCTGACCTGATTTTTTCTTTCTTTCTTGTTTTGTCATAAATGTGATTGTCTTGTGATCTCAACATAACAATATTTGTCATCTCGATATAACAGAAGTTATTATGCTTGTTATTCTGTCATTCTATTTATGATTTGTATACTCATTATTTTTTTTTAGCATCTTTGAGTTTTAGAATGGCATGATACTATCAATAATAATAATATGTAAAATAATAATATCAACAAAAATAATATGTATAATTATTATTATTACAACTTTCTTGAGAGCGCAACTTAATTTTTGTGTAATGTTGACAGTCACATAACTTTTTTTTTGTTTTGTTATTTTTTGAGTTATTTTGGAGTCATTACCTAAAAATTAAGTCTTGATTAATAAGACTGTATGACCTCTACGCTTTCATACAATCTATTTTCTTTTTTGTCTGACGTCACCAAGGCTGCTTATGTTTTAGATTTCAGTTTTGTTGATGTTTTTGTCCCCCTGTTAGTCCATTTATTCCCATAATTTTCCCCATGGATAACATTAATTCTCATTGAATATCATGTTTCTTTTAGAAATGGCATATTACAGTAGCAAAACATTTTTACATAGTTTTATTTTCTTTTATAACGGTCATCATTTCAGACTATTTACATAGTCATTACAAACTGACTCATACCCCATTTTCACTGCAGTGTTTTTATCTAAGCATTTATATAATGTTTTTAAGCACACAACTTTTATACTTTGAGGCAAATTGTTTGTTATTTTAGTTTAATTAGTCATCTCTGCACATTGAGCTTCAGTAGAAAGTATTTTTACAGTGAAAAATGACACACTTGAGCTTTAAAGCAGTTACTGGGACCATTATAGCATTTACACAGAGCAGGAGATCTAAGTGGTACATTACTAATTAAGTTGCCAATATAAGCTTTTGAAAGGAACAAAAAGAATCCTGGGAGACTCAAGGATGGACCAGTCAAAAAGGCACCAACAGTTAGAAGACTGTATTTCTTGAATCTCATGTCTTTTTTGCAGTATATAGTCTTCTGTCCACATGGTGTTTGATCATCAAGTTTCCTAGCAGCCAAGCTACATGTTTGCTAAACTGCTATTTATAGAATAGGAAAGTTTTTTTTTTTTTTTGCTTAATAGTAAATGTTAATCTCTGTACGTCTCCCTAGATGCCTCTTTGTTTGTGTGACATCGTGTGAGTTGGCAATCTGCTATGTACCTCTAGGGAAAGTTATTTAACCTTATAAACAGTGCAGCACTTAGACGTTGAATATTTAAGACATGAAAAATATTTATCTAGTTTATCTACTTATCTAGATGAAGAAAGAAAGATGTGACATGTTATGACGTTCTGTCTGCATGATTGCAGCAGGAGCGTGCGTTGCCTGCGGTCAGTGCAGTGGGCCACAGGCCAAATAACGTTCATCCCAGAGCAGCGCTAATCCTCGGTCTCAGCGTTTCATTTCACACAGTGAGAATGACTCACAGGATATTAAGCAGGAGATTCAGGGCTTTGGTTGGAGGGAGTATCTCTGGCAACTCAGGGGAAATGAATCATTATCATTTTAATATGGGCTTACTGTTGGAGCTGTGAAATTCAGAACAGACAGATAGAGAGACATCCATCCACTCAGATCTATCCTTCTGCCTCTCCGCTCCATATTTATCAGCCCTTCCAAAGAAAATCCCCACTCTTAAGTCAAAATTACTCTCAGAAATGTGACATATAGGTCTTAAGATCTCTGTAAGCCTTGGACTCTGAGGACCTGTAATCAAAGTGAGCCACAGGATCCCTGCTTTTCTCTGTGTTTTCGTTGCAAATCATTCGACATATGAATCTAAGCTCAATAATGCTCATTTACCCTCAGATACAAGCCCCCTGTTGTGCTATGAAACAGAGTCCTGCTTTTAACCTTGGGTCAAATAAGATCAGAATTAGGGTATAAAAAGGCTAAAAACCCACCATAAACAAAAATGTGTTGTTATTATTATGTTTAGTAATGAGTAATTTCTATTCTATTCTATTCTATTCTATTCTATTCTATTCTATTCTATTCTATATGTTATATCAGAAATATTATTTTATTTTAATTATATATATTCTAATATAAAATAATCTGTCTCTGTCTGTCTGTCTGTCTGTCTGTCTGTCTGTCTGTCTGTCTGTCTGTCTATCTATCTATCTATCTATCTATGATTTTAAATGATTTTATATTAGAATATAATATCATATATAATATATCTATCTTTTTTTATTATGACAATATAAATAATTTAATATTTTAATATTGATTATTATTTTAATGTACATTTTATTTTATTTTTTACAAGTGTCAAATGACTAGTTTATTTTAATCACTGCGGGCATTTCACCATATCTCAAGTAAGTTTTTTTTTCTTATTTTTAATATCAGCATTCTTCTGCCTTTAGTGAATGAATGGTGTAACGGTGTAAATAGAGCTGTGATTTTAGTGCAGGTGTATTTCACAGATCTTAGGTGAAGCAGTCAGCTTCACACGTCTGTAGCAACCATTCTATTCCTAGCCATTTATGCAGACAATTTGTTGCAGTATATACATACATTATAGTGTTTGCTATTTAGCATTTAGGAGAAAGTAACACTCTCTGAATGTGTGTGTGTGCTTTCCTGCTTTAGAACAAAGTAAACAATTTGTGGGGAAGATGCAGTTCCTGAGGCGTTGGGTTGGTTGAGGTGAGAGAACAGCTTGTGTGAGAGAATAAATCTTACAAAGTAGATCAAATTAAGGTTTAAAGGGATAGTCCACTTAAAAATGAACATTGTTATCATTTTTCAACCTCATGCTGTTCCAAACCTGCTTGCTTTTTTGCATCAAATGCAGAAGCAGGTGCTAGATAGAATGCCCTGGTTACTGTATTTTCAGACAATGAAAGTGTTTGGCTCGGTCAAGCACAAAATTATCATAAATGTAGTCCATACAATCTGCACAGTATATTCTTCTAATGTCATATGATGGCTAGCAAATAGACCAGACTAAGTCATCAAATTTGCATTCATTTCAAAAGATGATCCCTATATTTTTTGGACAAAAGTTAACATTTTTCAAGGTGTTAGCAACACTGTTTGGGAACAGCTTAACAACTACCCTGCCTGCTCCGAAAGGTCCTCCCTAACAGAGCATACTGCACAGCTTCTTGTCCAGGCCCTTGTCATTTCTAGGCTGGACTACTGCAATGCTCTTCTGACTGGACTTCCATGTGCAATCAGATCTTTACAAATGATTCAGAATGCAGCAGAATGACTGGTCTTTAACAAACCCAAAAGGGCCCACGTGACGTCACACCTCTCTTTATCTCCCTTCACGGGCTACCGGTTGCGGGTTGCATCAAGTTCAAGACATTGATGCTTGTATATAGAACAGCCACGAGCTCAGCACCCTCCTACTTCCACTCACCCTTACGAATCTACATCCCCTCCAGAAGCCTGAGATTAGAGGTTTGAGCGGAACTGTTTTTTAGTCCCGCTCCCGCAAGGTTCTATTTCGCACCCACCTGCTCCCGCTATATATATTTACTCTTTGTTCACCCGCTCTCCGCTTAGAATAATTTTCTTCCCGACTCGACCGTTCCCGCTAAATTTAGATCTCGTTTCCAGAATCTCACATTTAAATTTCCGCTACTGAAAGAAAGAGAGGCTGAAAAATAAAAGTGTAGTCTGCACAAAATTGTATGTTATTTTATTCGTCTTGTCAAGAGTCTTGAATTTATTGACTTTGACTTGAATTTATATGAATTATCTTAAGACACAAAATTAGTTTAATATTTTATGCAACAGTAGGGAAAAAAAATAAAAATGTTGTACAAAAATTTTATTTCTTACATTTATTCGTCTTGTCAGGATACAATTAGTTTAATATTGACAACACAATAGGGAAAACATGTCGCAGAGATAAAAAAATGAACATGTAGGTTGTACAAAAATAGCCTATTAGCTATTTTTATTCGTCTTGTCAAAATACTAAATTCGTTTGACATTTTTCTGTTAACACAGTAGAAAAAGTGTCGCAGAGAAAAATAAATAAATAAGGCATCTTTCATTTCAAATTATAGGCTAAGCAAAATATAAACAAAACCGAGTTTAACGTCCTTCATGGACAGCGCTTCCACACTTTGATCCATCCTTATTCTGCTGTCACTCATCGACAACCTGCCTGTTCTGTCTGAGGGCCGTATATTTACCACAGGTAGGCTACAGCCTGCTCTAAGCATCGTTATGCACATGCTGCACTCAGACCCCGCAAATAAAATGCGTGACGTTTAAAGCATGCGTGCAGCGCGTGCATAACAGTCCTGAGAAAGCTGTACCGGTGGTCAATAAGAATAAAGAGCAGATATGCTGTTCTAAATGGACGTCGGGAACGGGATATTGTTAGACCACTCGCTCCCGTTCAAATTACACCAGAGTTACCGACCCAAGAGTTAATCCCACGGCGCAAAAAATCCAGTCGGGTCCAGAGCCACGGGAATGCAGACCTCTACCTGAGATCTACGACACCTCATGGTACCATCACAGAGAGGCACAAAATCGCTTTCCAGAACATTTTCATTCACATTTACATTTACATTTAGACATTTAGCAGACGCTTTTATCCAAAGCGACTTACAATTGGGGGATACATAAAGCGATTCTTCTTAAAAGAGGCAAATAGATACAGGAAGTGCTTGTAATACCAAGTTTTTAGACATTGTTCAAATAAGTACACGCTAGAAAGAAAAGGAATATATAAAGAGAAATAATTTTTTTTTTATGATGATGAAGTCAAGTAGCTTCGAAAGAGATGATTCAGCATTCCGGATAGGGGTGGGAAGATCGTTCCACCAGCCAGGAATGGTGAACGAGAATGTTCTGGAAAGTGATTTTGAGCCTCTCTGTGATGGTACTACGAGGCGTCGCTCACTAGCGGATCTCAGACTTCTGGAGGGGATGTAGATCCGTAATAGTGAGTGGAAGTAGGTGGGTGCTGAGTCTATGGCTGTTCTATATGCAAGCATAAATGTCTTGAACTTGATTCGAGCCGCAACCGGTAGCCAGTGCAAGGAGATAAAGAGAGGTGTAACGTGGGCTCTTTTGGGCTCGTTGAAGACCAGTCATACCGCTGCATTCTGAATCATTTGTAGAGGTTTGATTGTGCTTGATGGAAGTCCAGCCAGAAGAGCATTGCAGTAGTCCAGCCTAGAAATGACAAAGCCTGGACAAGAAGTTGTGAAGCATGCTCCGTTAGAAAGGGCCTGATCTTTCTGATGTTGTGCAATGCAAACCTGCAAGATCGAGCGGTCTTTGCAATGTGGTCTTTGAAGGTCAGCTGGTCATCAAAGGTTACACCAAGATTTCTGACCGAAGTTGATGGGGTAATTGTAGAAGAACAGTTACCCCATCGTACCCCAATTACCCCGACGTTCACCGTTCCCAGGTGGTGGAATGATCTTACCACACCCATCCGGAATGCTGAATTAAAAATTTTCAAGCGACAACTGAAAACTCATCTCTTTCGTCAACACTTGACTACATCCTAATATAAAAAAAAATAAAATAAAATCCCTCCCTGTCTAGCTTGTACTAATCTGAACAGTGTCTGAAGCTTTTTATTACAAGCACTTCCTGTATTTATTTGCCTCTTTATGATGAATTGCTTGTTGTATTCTTCAGTTGTAAGTCATTTACAAAAGCATTTTAAGGATAAAAGCATTTTTTTAAATTAATAAATGTAAATGTAAATGTAACTACTTTACTAACTATTAATAAGCTGCAAATAAGGAGTTTATTGAGGCGAACTCATAGTTCATGGTTTGTTAATAGTGAGAATTGGACCTTAAAATAAAGTGTGACTGAAATATGTTGCTCAAATTTTCTTTTTTGTTTTAAAACACATTTTTTTTCTTTTTGTGTTTGAAAATTTTTGCTTATAAAACAGTTAAAAATGCTTGCTTGCAAAACTTTATTTTCATTTGGTGTTATTTTACTTGTAAACATTTTTATTTTAAAACTCGTTTTTGCAAGCAGGTCGAAGGATTGTGCTTGAGAAAGTTTTATTTGATTGCATGCCAAATTATTTATTTTACCCAAAAAATTGCTTTGCCCCATTTACTTACATTGTAAGTGCATGGGGCAAAAGGGATGACTTTTGTGCCCTAAATGGATAAATAACCATCATTTACTCACCCTCACGTTGTTCCAAACCTGATGAATTTCTTTTCTTTTCTTTTTTTTCTTCTGTTGAACACAAAAGAAGATATTTTGAAGATTGTTGGTAACCAAACAGTTGCTATATAGCGATTGACCTCTATAGTATTTATTTTTCTTCTTCTTTTTTCACTACTATGGAAGTCTGTGCCGACCAGCAACGGAAAGAAACTAAAACAGGTTTGGAACAACTTAAAGGTGAGTAAATGATGACAGAATTTTCATTTTTGGGTGAGCTGTCCACAAAAGATGAGAAATTCTGTTCTGTGGTGATCAATATTGTGCCACAAATGCTGTCAATAGAGCTCAGATTGAACCCGAAACATTGTTTTAAACATAGAAGACATTATGTAACATGACTGACTGGTATTCATGTCCTTAGAGATGTATTTAAGTGGCCGTCGTAGCCTACACATCCTCTACATGCTGCCTGTACTTAGTGAATCCGCTTAAGTGCTGGACGCACAAGTGCAAGACCGCAGAAAGAGCACTCATCTCCTGCTCCCTGACATCTCTGGGTTTTGCCCACATCTGTCTCTCCACTGCAGCCCATGGGAATTAATTAAATGATGACAGGCTCTCTGCATTGTTGTAAAAATAAGGTTAACTTAATTACAGTCAGAAAGGTCAGTATCAGAACCAGCCCAGAATCCCAATGAGCGGCCATATGCTCGCGTAGGATGTGACCGGGTGCTTCACTGTGTGAGAAGGGGGAACTGTCAAGGTGTTTCTAGAAACATATAGTCCATTGAGAATTCTTCTCCAGTCCTCGGAGCTCTTCCCCTCCTCTCTTCATCCTCCGTTCTACCCCCTCTACCAGGACCTTGTGCTCCTCAAAGTGTCAGCTCTTGTCTTTGCTGTCAAATTGTGTTACCCCACAATGTGAGACAGCAGCACTTGTGATGACAGGAAACTGGAGCAGGAAAATGTGCTGATGTGACCCCCAGTGGAGGAGCGTTCTTTGATTCAGCCCACTTCTATTTGAAATCTTTACAGTTGCGATTGTTCTGAGAATGTGCTCAAAGAATTCAGAGAGAAAGGATAGAAAAAACAAAGCATACTAAATTAATAAAAAGATCTAAATTGATGATGATGACAACGATGATTATTAAGCACTAAAATGCACTCAAATAATTTATAGGAATAGAAAAAAGTACAGCTAAAATAAAAAGCCTAAATAATTATTTATTCTTTTTATTATTATTGTTGTTGTTATTTTGTTTTTATCTTGTTTGTTGTCTTATTTTATTGAGTTTTTATTCATTTTTGGCTAAAATGAATATTTTGACCAGTTGTATACTTTAAACTCGATTCAAAACACATTTAACGTTTGAAACATATTTATTTAAGTTATTATTATTATTGTTATAGTTATTATTTTTCAGGTAAAGAAAAAGTATCATTTGTTTGTATAGCACTTTTTGTTTATAAAATGCAGCTCAAAGAATTCATTGGAATATAAAAAAGAAAGCGTAACAATCAATCAATCAATAAAAATAAGAAACTTTATTTATTTTTAAAGTTTATTATTAGATTACTTTTATTTTTGCTCTTGTTGTCTTATTTCAAATTTTTTTGTGCTTTATTGTTTTTTGAAATGTTTTAATATTTTGACCTGTGAAATGATTTTAGATGCATTTAAAATTTATCGAACTTTTAAAAAGTATTTATTAAGTTGTTGTTGATGTAGTTGTTGTTATTATTATTATTATTAGTCTTTTTTGTGTGATTTAAGCTAAAGAAGCACATCATATGATACCATTGTTGTGTAGTTTTTTCTGTTTTTGAAATATAATTTTTACATTTTGTTCTTTCCCTATTCATGTAGTTTAGCGCTATCTTTGCATGGCTGAAAAAAATAACAGACTTGCCTTACAGAGCTTCTGCTTTTCACAAACTTGTCAGTTCTCACAGCAGACTCCTCTATTGCACCATTCGTGAAAAATATTTTGGTTTTAGAGGTTGGGTAAAACCTGTCTGTTCTATAGCTGCGACTTTTGTTACCACCTGTGCTTTAAAATGTGTTTGTCTTAGGTGCAGAGGCGTGTGCTGTAGTCGTTATGTCTCACACATGTTCATTCATTTTAGAGTGTGACTCAATCAAAGTGAAGCATATCCTAATGAAACCGGCTAGGACAGTATTGTTTTTTTGGGGGGTTTTTTTTTAAGTGAGAGACAGACAAAGAAAGAAGGGGCTTGAAAAACATGAGGAGAACCTGAGCTTACAACCCATAACCCTTTGTTTTTGTCTTGTTTTGTCTCTGACATTTCCAGACTCTGTTTGTTGACGGCTCTGGGTTGAACTCACACGTTGCTTCATGTTGAGCTTGTTAAATTTGGAATAACAATGACGATGCTGTTCGTGATCAAACAACAAGGCTAATAACCAATCCTTGTGCTTCTGGAAACAGAGGGAAATATTGTTCAGATACAACTTTGTATGGTAAAAACAAACACATCTGCAGGAAACGGTCCTCTGACATCAGAGAAATGTTAATTTCCCATTGACTAACATGCTGCAAAGGAAAACTAATCTAAGACACCCTGTCCTGATTAAGTGGGAGGAATATAGTTACAGTATTTACCAAAAAAATATTTGCAGTTGAGACAAACAGATTTTCAAATAGATGTATTTCAGCCAAATATTGTCCTATCCTAACAAACCATACATCAATGGAAATATTATTTATTCAGTTTTCAGATGTTGTATAAATCTCAATTTCAAAAATTGACCCTTATGACTGGTTTTGTGGTCTAGGGTCACAATTGTTTACAAATTGGCCCCATTCACTTGAAAGTATCTCATTGTATCTCATTCTTTTTTTAAATAAAAGGTGGGAAACATATACATTAATTTGTAACACAGCATATTATTCCACAAATTATTTTGATTGAGCTGAACCCAGAATATCCCTTTAAGAGAATGGCAACATTGTTCTGTGTGACAAAACTCTGGAGCGAAATTTTTTTTTAAATAAACAAAACTCGGTAGCTGCTGTATATGACACAATCTAAAAATAACTGGTTAGACTGCATTTGTGGCACTGTGGTGGAATTGTTGTTGAGTTATGTATTCATAATCCCTGCTGTATTTGTTTATGCAACCATACTCTGTCTGGACCTCTATTAATAATATGGGCTTTAATTGATGGTTTAGCAGCTGTGCTGTTTACACATTTATATTTACACATTCACTCTCAGTGCATTCAAGCAATATATTTTATCAGTCTGTATGTTACCTGGGAATTGAACCCATGACCTTGAAAATCTTGTACATAGTATATAATGATAAGTCAGGGGTCTGTTATTTACCCTGAGGACAGAAAGCATGACTCGCATGAAGTTTCTTGTTTGTTTGAGTTTTTGTTTTTGAGAGCTTCAACTTACTGCTGTAACACTATGCTGAAGGATCACAAATTCAAGAATGGCTTTTGTTTCTTGTTAATTCAAAGAGCCATCTAAATGTGCCTTTTTTGTGCATTATTATGGAAGGTGTTTCTGCCTCAGAGTAAAAAATACTAGTAGTAGTTTTATGTAGTTGTGAGCTACAATTCAAAATAATAAATCAAGATTATAAAGTTACAATTTTGAGATTTAAAGTCACATTACAAGAAATAAAATCAGTTACCTTAATAATAAATTAACTCTATTTAAATATATAAACTCATATTACAACAGTTAGTGAGTTTCCATTTATTTATTTATTTAAATAAATTGTACAATTTCAAGAAATAATCTTTTAGTCTTTTATTTATTCATTTAAATGAATAACTGTCAAATATAGTCACATTACAACACACATTTCCTTTAATAAACAAATAAATAAATAAAATAATTAATTAATAAATACATTTAAATTAATGATATAATGGGTGACACTTCACGATAAGGTTAATTAGTGGATGTTAATGCATTAACTAATATTAACAATGAACAATATATTTGTTACAGTATTTATTAATCTTTGCTAACATTAATTTATAAAAGTACAACTGTTCATTATTAGTTCATGTTAGCTCAGGATCAACATATACATATACATATACATATACATATACATATACATATACAACACAAAACTTAGCATATACAACTTTGGATTGTAATTATGTATTAGCAAATGTCGCTATTAATATGAACTGAGATTAAATGCTTTACATGAATTTTTCATTGTTAGTTCATGTTAACTAATGTAGTTAAATAACGTTTACAAATGGAAACTTATTGTAAAGTCATAAAGTTATAGTCATATTACAAAAAATAAATGACCTTTTATTTATTTGAAGAAATAGTCTTATTACAAGAAATAGTCAATTATCTTTTTCATTCAGTTCAATTAACTCAACATGCCATATGTCAGATATAAAGTCACATTGCAAGAAATCAAGAAATAGTAAATATATATATATAAATATATATTCCCCATGTAGCCTAAGTTTTCACTGCGTTCACCCCTCATCACACCGCAGCTGTTTCCAGTGAAAATGAAGTACATATGAACACATACTTTATAAAACGATCATGTTGCCATTTTCATTTATTTATTTATATGTCTTAAATGTTTAGCAGATTACTATAGGCTTCAGAAAAAAATACCCATGCTTATATAGAGCCGGTATCGCTCTCATACTCGTACACTGCATTTTTGTGGTTTCTGTCCATTCCCCCAACAGCAGCATGGCTTTTCTGGCATAACTCTTGAATCTTGAGCCGTCTGACTATGTTAACTCCATTATAAAACTCAGTGGGTTTGAGCTCTCAGTCTACCATATGCACACTTAGCCGAGGCCTCTCTGTTTTTTCAGAAAGTGGCTTTTGACCAGAATGAACTCCACTCAACATTTGCAATTGAGCCCATTTTGGTAAAAACAAGAGAACGCTAATTAACTCATGTTTGCATACAAATCAGTTTTTGTACCTCGCTGTGATCGCAGACTTCACATAGGAAAATTCACTTTCCATAAAATTACACCAGCTTCTGAATCTCAAAACATTTACATAAAGCATTAACATTGTGAGAGCATAACTTTACTGGGACATACGGCAGACAAGGACATGTGCCCGAAATCTTTGCTTAAAACAATTAGATTATATGAAGATTGGAAATGAATGTGTATAGTCATGCTGGAGAGGATTTGATGACTACCTGTAGGTTGTTCCCATAAATCCAGCCATATTTTGAGCAACAATTTATTGCTTTCTGTTGGTGTTTGTCATTTTGTCAGGGTTGTGCAAAAATCTGAATTAAATTGGCTCCCTTTTGATTGAGTGTGAAACTTAATTGAACTGGCCACACCCAGGAAGGATTCCATTGAATAGGAATGACATACATATCCTGTCAGTTCAATTCCAAATGGTGCACAAGCCTGGATTTCTTGTGTTTCTGTTTTAATATTGACAAGTTCAGAAACCAAATGCCACCATAGTTCCCTAATGGCGCTTTTCCACTGCGTGGTACGACTCGGCTCGGCACGGCACGGTTTGGCTCGGCTCGGCACGGTTTGCGTTTCCACTGCAGTTCAGTACCGCTTTAGAGTGGGCGGGATTATTCACATGTCGTTATAGTTGCTCCGCCTCTACTACCACGACTCCTAAAAAAACGTTTTCATTTCGCGTCACCCCATCAAGCTCTCGCTGGATCCGCTCTTCTGCTATCAATGAGAGGAACGTCTGTTCTTCCGCAACAGACAACAAAACTTTTTGGTTGTTAAAAAAAGGTGCGCTCGTTCAAAACAGTTGCATTCGATCCTTCGCTGGCTGTGCTGATTTAAATCTAGCGGTTCTTTTGTGTTTGTGTCGCAAGTTCAGTGACGCAGGTAGTAACGATTCTCTCTGGCCAATCCGTGATCAGCAGAGTTTACACATCACGTTTTGGTAACGGTACGGTTCACTTGGAACCCCAACCGAGGTGGTACTGAAAAAGGTACCAGCTACCAGGTACTGTACCCAGTGGAAAATCCCCCAAAAGTGAACCGTACCGAGCCGTACCGTGCCGTACCATGCATTGGAAAAGCGCCATTAGATTTCACGTTCAACAAAGCAATCAATCTGTCTCTGAAATATTGAAGTATTGAAGGGTTTGCTGAATTGAGGGCTACAACAAACCCAAGAGAGCATTATTAACTCTAGATGATTAATATTTTGTGGTTTAATCTTACAATTTCTTGACTGCTGGCTGTGATTCAGCATAAAGTAACAGAATAGCTTAAAATAGGTTTTCTAAAAAGAAGAAAAAAAAAAAAAACACATGGTGAAGAATATAAAGCTATTGTTTAAAAGTTTGAGGTTTTAAATACATTTTAATGTTTTTGAAAGTACTCTTATGCTCACCAAGGCTGCATTTATTTGATTAAAAATATAATAAAAGCAGTAATAGTGTGACATTTATTTTTTTTACATTTTAAAAGAGCTGTTTTCTATTGTAATATATTTTTTAAAAAATGTCTGTGATGGAAAGCTGTATTTTCAGCAGCCATTACTTCAGTCTTCAGTCTCATATGATCCTTCAGAAATGTAATATGCTGATTTGCTGCTCAAGAAACATTTCTTATTATTATCAATGTTAAAAACAGGTGCACAATTTGTTTTACGGATTTTTTGATTACTACAAAGTTCAAAAGAATTGAATATATATTTAATGCCTTTACTGTCACTTTGGATCAATTTAATGCATCCTTGCTAAATAAAAGTATTGATAAAAAAAAACACTCACCACAAACAGTTTATGTTCACACAGCAACAAAATATGATTGCCAGTCCTGTTTTACAGCACAGTACAGTTATAAACGGATTGTATAACCAATTTCACTCCATAAAATATTTAGCACTCTCAATTTAAGATTTAATTAAGATTTGATTAATTACCTCCCAACCTATTGGACTCTTCAATTTGTGTCTACTGTAATATTTTCCAGTGTTGTTTACTTATTTATGACTACTGCAAGAAGAAGAAAATTGGATTGACTTTGGTTACCCGTCCGTACAGACATAATTCAATCCGCTTCTGTATGCTGTTGTGTAAACAGGACCATTCAAGAGTGATAGTTGTTAGTAAATAATCACTGAACCACGGAGGACACAGACGAGCAAAACCCCTGGAAGTATAAGTCATCACAAGTCACTCAGAATGAGAATGTCTGCCAGGCAATTAAGTGATTAATTAATAATGAATGGGATGCCATGTGCATGGCCTCTGCCTTGTTCTATGCCACCGGCAGGAGCAGAGACGGAGCAGAGGGTCGTCAGCGAGCTCAGCACTGATTAAAAACCCTCTCCACGTTTCCTCCTCACCCAAACTCACATTCCAGCTGCTGCTGAGATCAAAAGCTCCATTCCCTCACGCAGGAGTGGGAAAATAGAGGAGAGATACAGTTCACTGAATATTTCTCTTTAATCTGAGGCGCGTAGCCCTGCCCCTGTGAAGAAAGAACACGATAAATGAGGATCCTACATACTGTTGTGGCGAGTGCGTAATAGGCCAAGATGCAAACTCACAAGCAGTACTGGAGGTACAGTAACTCACATTATGCAATCAGATGCATTTTTCAAGGATGAGTATAGGAATGCATTAAATTCAATGTGAAATGAAAATTCATCCTATCAATTTTTTAAATGCATGTTATCGATCTTGTTGTGAACAATTCATCCATGCATATGTTTCACTTTTTAATTTTATTTTTATTTTTCGACCCTGTAGTTCTTGATGGAAATGTCTCTCATTGAAATGACAGACTTCCGTCTGTACGGAAGAAGAATGCTGTACTTCTCCAATCATTTAGTCTTTTTAAACCCCACCCCTTTCTTTGGATGAATCTGCCTCCATCAATGAACAACCAATGAACAAAACCAAGTCCCCACCCCACATGTTTCATTTGGATGTGTGTCACAATATGGAAGAAAATAACTATGTTATTAAATAACAAAATTAAATCACATATCACAAAATATGCTGTTGCATATTTATTTACTTTCAAATTCAATTTACTTGCTGACAAAATATGTTGTATGTAATATATATATAATGTTATATTAATTATATATTATAAATATATCTTATATTTATTTCAATTGCATTTGTCAGTACATCACTAAATAACAGTGATTTAATAATTACATTTTATAAATGTATTTTAAAGAAATGTTTACAAGTATATTATATTATATTATGTTTTATTAAATTAATTAAATTAATTAATTGCATTTGTTACTGAATAAATAGCAAAACACTACAAAATGTGACAACAATACGGATTTTCTTCCATATTTTCTTTCATATTTTTCCATATTTCTATATATATTAAAAATTTAATTTTGAATATATGTGTATTTATAATGGAGAAAGAGTCAGTCAGCTCATGGTCGCAATGCAAAATGTTGCTTTTCATGTAAAAAGCTACTTTTTATAAGGAATAACGCAAGATTGCTATTTTTGAAGTTATTTTTGAAAGTACTTTTACCCAGTGCTGCCCTCAGTCATAACTCTTGATGAACAATTAAGCGTCGGTTCCCCTGGGCAAACTTTGTGGCAAGTGTTGATGGCGGGAACACAGCTCGTTTGGTGCCAAATTAACCAACTGTGAAACGGTACACAGCAGTGATCCTTTCTTAATCCGTTTAAAACCAAATTAAGAACAATATCATGAGCCTGACGGATTATGCAAATAGTATTTAAATCCCAGCCGAACACAGTCAAATGTGCTCTGTGATTCATACTTACTTGTTGATAACAAAGTCGGCTATTGTGCATGGGCACTAAAATCTTTTTTTCTCAATGTTTTGAATATAGGCCACAGTTTACTTCAATCCTTATTGAACCTGCTGCTTCAGATCTCAGATTTTACATTGAATATCAAGCCGCAATGCAACACAGCACCAAATCTATTCTAGCATCTTCCATATGCATGATTATTTGCATTTATCATTTGCATTTTACATCCTGTAATAGATTTTTTTTTTTCGATCATGTTCCACCACTTTACAGTTCTGGCTGTTTTTTCTCAGGTCAGAAACACATGACTCAGAGTTATGATTCGGTATGAATCAGAGTCAGGAGGCCGGCGCTGTACAGCCTCATGGACATCAGCATGCTGTTTCTGGCCCCGCTGTGTCTCGCTCGCCCGGCCGTGACGCCCCTGCCCTCCTCCGACAGTCTTCTGACAGAGCTCTTGTTCCTGATTGCTCAAGCATCACTCAGCATTTTCGGTTCTTTTAGAGCACGGCATGATGGGAGAAGCCGTATCATGTATTCGGCCGGTCATGCTTTAGGGATTTCCGCAGTGCACGCAGCCGGAACTGCTGCACAGAACTCTGAGGACTGATGTGCTGTTTTTATCAAAACATTTGACAGGAGTGGGCCATGACTCCCTCACTCACATGCATAGGCGGAGGGTGAACCAACTCCAGGGTAAGGCTAAAAGCAGCCAAATGTATTAAACATCCGTCTTAAAAAAACCCTGTCTTTTTAGGCAAGAACCAGACTTGTCGGTTCTGAATCGGACTGAATTTGTATTTAACGTGATTACAACTGAATAAAAACGTTAGAAATTGATAATTATATAAGTTTCCTTTCCACGGTTATTCTAACAGCGAATAAATTATTTCACTAACATTGCTCTATCGCGAGTTTAAGCACTCTCAAAAGAACAAAACTATCATTATAGTCACTGAAGCTGTATACACTGTGAAATTAATCTCTTACTTACATTGTACGTACATGTGCACTTTGTTGTTTATGATGAGAGAATTCGCAAGAGTCCTGAATTCAGTCAGTGAACGCGCGCACTCAACAAAACTGATGAGTTTTTGAACGATGACTCATCTGAACACTTCTGATTGGCCATTGCATTCCTAAGCTCAACAGAATTGTGTTTGATTGGTTAAAATGCGCAACACTGTAAAAACGCCTAAAAGGAAATACGGTGCAACATGAGCAGATCTTAATTTAATGCCGCAATCGACACTGTCTATTCATATTCACTTTGTTAGCAACAGACGTAATAGATTTAATTTGTTTGTGCAAGGGCATTTTTGCCCCAAGTCCCCATGGCCACAAACGCTCCGCCTATGCTCACATGTGTATCAGTATCACAGAGCTGCCAAAAATAGTGTAAGAGCTTTGGAAAGTCTCCTTCAAAAAAATGATGTATGCATGTATTAATTTATTTGTTTGTTTGTTTACACACAAATGGCAATAATAACATTTAATACAAAAATATAATTAGAATAAACAATTATTAATATTTATTTAAATTAGATTAATAAAAATAAATCATAAACTTTGCCCCTTGATATTTAGTCAAAATTTTAATAAATAATAATTATACAATAATTTTAAATGATAAACACTGATAAATTAATAAAACTACAAATAATACAACAAAACTGTATAATTTTGAATAAATACATATAAATATTTAATTACTTACATCACATTTATAAAAGCAGATTCTAAACTAGTTTTAACGTTGCCACTTGAACTTTTAAATGTAAAATAATAAAAAATGATTCATATTTAAGTAATACAATTAATAAAATAAAATAAATAATAAAGTATATTAGTAATAATAAAGTTTATAATAAAATATAATAATTATTTGAAATACATAATTATTAATATTTAACTAACTAAATTACATTAATTAATAAACTTTGCCTCTTGATATTTAATGTAAAATTTGGCGATGCTAATAAATAATGATAAAATAATTCAAATATGTAAATGTATAAAATTAAGGTAATAATAATAATAATAATAATAAATATTTAATGCATTAAATGACGTTAATAAAAATAAATTATAAATGATAAACTTTGTCCCTTGATCTTTAATGTAAAAATCAGAAATGCTAATAACTATAAAATAATAAACATTTTTTGACTATGCAAGTTAATAAAATGAATAAAATAAATAAGTAATAAAATGTAATAGTAATAATAATATTTATAACAAAGATATAATTATTTAGAATAAATAATTCTAAATGTTTAATTAATTTACATAGTAGTAATAATATAATAAACAACGAAGAAGAAGAAGAATCTTATTTTCAGTGTATACTCCTTGAATTACTGTCCTCAGCAACAAATCCACCTTTACAAGCACTTTATAATTTTATTGAAACTGACTATCCATGCTGCAGGTCTGTTTCAAATGTTTTTGCACCAAGTAATATGTTTCTTTCCTCATACAAACTTTATTTTATGGTTTATTTTAGGAGTTTCGGTTTCAGTTGAACACTCTTCTAGATATTATATTATCTCAATAAATTAGAATGTCGTGGAAATGTTCATTTATTTCAGTAATTCAACTCAAATTGTGAAACTCGTGTATTAAATAAATTCTATGAAGTAGTTTAAGTCTTTGGTTCTTTTAATTGTGATAATTTTGGCTGAGATGCACCTGTAAGTCAGAGGAGGCCCACCACTGTATGCTGCATGCTGATATTTAATTTATAGGTTGTAGTAATGATGTTTACTGTATGAATCCATTCACGGTGCCTGCCAAGATACTCAGCTTGAGAATGTGAGTTTGAGTCATGCTCATGAACAGGGAGAGACTGGTCAGATGGGAAAAGACAGAGAGAGAGAGAGAGGAAGAAAAACATAGTGAGAGGAAACCATACTGTAAACACTACTGTGATGGAGAGTGTTTAGCAATAATTGAGTGCTGACAGCTCAACAAGTGTAACATTTTGTATTCTATTGCACGTATAGTATTGTTTGAGAAATTGTTGGCATGTTCACTCGAGTGTCTTATTTTTATTATATTATTATATTATATAATTTTTAAGTAAATAATAGAAAATAAATAAGACTTACTTGACAGTTGTTTTTATCTTTTTAATCTTACTATTCTGAACTTACAAGCACATGAATCTATTTAAAAGTCTTTTTAAGTTTCACTTTGGAAGTCCTCTGAAAGTTACAATGGCGAAGTCATGCAAACCTGACATTTTAAGTTAACATTTACTCAAAATAATGAATTCAGCTTGAAAAAGAAAAATGCAGTCTGTTGTAAATGCAGAGTTTTTTCTCGAAACACAACTTTTTTTCTCGTAATTTAATGAGTTTATTCTCAACATTTAATTTCGAAATTTTTTCTCGAAATTTAACGTTATTTCTCGAAACACAACAACTTTTTTTCTCGTAATTTAATGAGTTTATTCTCAACATTTAATTTGGACTTTTTCTCTAAATTAGATTTTTTTTTTCTCGAAACACAATGACTTTTTTTCTCGTAATTTAATGAGTTTATTCTCAACATTTAATTTTGACTTTCTTTCTCGAAATTTAACGTTATTTCTTGAAACACAACAACTTTTTTTCTCGCAATTGAATGAGTTTATTCTCAACATTAAATTTTTACTTTTTCTCTAAATGTAACAATTTTTTTCTCGAACCACAACGACTTTTTTTCTCGTAATTTAATGAGTTTATTCTCAACATTTAATTTTGACTTTCTTTCTCGAAATTTAACGTTATTTCTTGAAACACAACAACTTTTTTTCTCGCAATTGAATGAGTTTATTCTCAACATTAAATTTTTACTTTTTCTCTAAATGTAACAATTTTTTTCTCGAACCACAACGACTTTTTTTCTCGTAATTTAATGAGTTTATTCTCAACATTTAATTTTGACTTTTTTTATCGAAATTGTACACGTTTTTTTTTCTCGAAACACAGTGACTTTATTCTCGAAATTTAATGAGTTTATTCTCAACATTTTATTTCGACATTTTTCTCAAAGTTTAATCTCGCATTATAATGACTTTAATCTCGAGATGGTTTTATTTGTTTTATTATTGCTGGGCCCTAATCCTCTTCCGTAGAATAGTAGTTATTTTAAAAAATTTTATTAATTTATTTAAATATTTATAAAAATAAACAAATACATAAAAATAAAACCTAATTATTATATATGGTGCCAGCAAAGCCAAGGTCATGGGTTCGATTCACAGGGAATGCATGAGCTGATAAACTATGTACTTTAAATGCAGTGTAAGTGGCTGTGAATAAAAGCATCTGCCAAATGCAAAACTGTAAAAGTAAAACCATGTCAAGTAGTCAGAGTTTGGCTGGTTAGCATGATCTAATTACCCCTGCACTTAGATGCCACGGGTACCTCGTTTTGTGGGCAGAATGTATGACCTGGACATGTTTTCATGAGATTCACCCATTTAGAACAAGCACTGCTAGTATTTAATCAGCAGAGGTGTCTCATTCTGAGCAGAGATGTGCTTTTGTAAAGACAGTAGATACTGCGATACATCAGAATTGCTTATGCCATGTATCTTGCTCCCCTGATAGAGGAAGGTCACAGTCCAGCTAGAGGGGCAACGTCTTCATGACGGTGGACTTTACAGTGACCTCATGTTTTAAATGAGCCTCCCTAAACACACACACCTTTATCCCGTGCAGAATTCTTAATTAGAATAATTATGATTGCATCTCACTCCATATGCATGTTGGCGGGAATTTGTTTAATTGATTTCTAATCCCTTAAGTATTTGGCTGTAAGTACAACAAGAAAATATTCCGTACTTGTGAGCTCGTTTCTCCTTTCGGATGTCAGTCTTGCCAATCATCTCTTAATTACAATTCTCTGGTCGTTTGACAGGAGGTTAATGAAAAGAGTCTTCTGATTCTAAATTTTAAATGAACAACCCCTTCTAAATTGTCTGGCACGCTTCGATAAATTATTCAAAGCTCTTGTTTTACCTCCAGGGCAGGTTTATAGAAAACTGCAATTAAGAACTAGCTGGAGCGTAGTATGTGCTGAGGATGTGGGGACAGGACTTTGAAATCCTAACCGTTCCCAGGTCATGTACAACACTGGAGTCAAACAAGTGACCTGAAATCACCATAGACCTATTTAGGTGCACTTCGGAGATAGTCAAATAAAAATGCAACATCTGACATCTTTTATTTGTCACTTCAAACCTGCATGACTTCAAAAGAAGATATTTTGAAGGTCAGTGGGGTCCAAACAACACTGGACCCCATTGACTTTCATTGTTAGGCAAACTATCTTCATTCATTGAGTTATTGATTTATACAAACTCAGAGGAAATAAATTCATACAGGTTTGTATTGAAGCCCATTTCCACCATGAAACAGATTAATTGTGACTTTTTTCTCACAATTTGGACTTTGTTTATTTCAGAATTTATCTCGGTATTCTGAAAAAAAAAAGAAGTTAGAATTCTCAGTCACTCAAGAGTTTATATCTCATATTTCTAAGTGTATATCTCTCAATTATTACTTTTTTTTTTCTCTGAGTTCTGTTTTATATAATTATCAATTCTGGTAATTGTCCCCACCCCCCAGTTTGAGTGCAGTTTAAAATTTAGTTTTACAGTTTAGCCAGTTTTCAGCAGTTTTACAACATTTCTTCATTAGACTGCATTGTTTTCTTGCAATGCATTTCTTTTTGCTAGCACCCCATTGTAACTACATGATCTAAATGTGTCATACATCATGTGATTACAGTAAACTGGGACAAAAGTTTCTTTGCTTCTCCTGACGCCCCTACCGTATGTTTTTGAAGCTTTTTTAAATCACTATCTGTGATATTGCTCTGTTCCATATGGACGTCTCCAACACGTTTCCTCCTCACTTTTAAATTAAACATAATTTTAACTGTGAATTACAACAGCGCTGTACCTGCTGATAGACAGAAAGCAAGCAAGCATAGGCCCCTGTGAGTCTTTCCTATAGAATACCACAAAATGTAATAGAAGATCATCATGCACACTTACACCTTCTTCCCTCTTCTGTCTATAAATAAAATCCAACAGACCTTAAAAGAGTAAGAATGACTGCTAAAAGGTTATGCCTTCATTAGAAGTGATAATGAAAAAGTGTTAGGAGAAGCGGTTGTGTTAAGAGAAGCTTTAACTGACGTGAAAACCAGAGATCTAATAATTAAGACTAAAGGTGCACTCATGTCATGTCGGAATTACTGTCATTACTGTAAAAGTTTAAAAGTACAAACGTCTTTGTCAAACTCATAATTACAAGTTACTTGACCTTCTCCTGCTTGACCTTTGTGATGGCATTGCATTGGCTGTAATCAAGGAACTTCCTCTGCACATAAATATAGTATTTTTCTGTTATCAACAGTGAAGCTGCACATACAGCCCTCCACCAAATAATAATTCAGCCATCGATCAGAAAAAAACAATGTACAAATACCCAGACCACTATAATTTTCTTTTCCATCCTCGTTAATGTCACTGTTTAGTAAGTTAACTAGACATCTGTGACTGTACAATCTGCTTTATTTGAGTTTATTATTTCAAAATAAATAAATAAATAAATACTTGGTATCTTTGGTAAGACTAAACACATTTGACGCTATTTATATCATGGTTTATGCATAATTTTTACATATTGGTTAATTGTTGTGATATAATTCTTTTCAGGTAATCCACACCCTAAACAGCACAACCAACCTTAAATCTAATTTAATCTAACTTTAATTTACATGTCAGTCACATGGTCTGTTCCTGTCTAAATTGGCGGTTCTTGGCCAGAATAAGCTCTAAAGAGGAATTGACTTTTCCGACAGTTTTGCTACTACAGTAGTTCAACCCAGGTTGGTTTGCAGTTATTCCTTTTTGCATATCTGCTCTATTTCCGTAGTGATCGGATTCAATGTAACCAACCTACAATAATCTCACTCTCCACCAATGCATGCAGGAAATATGTTCCAGAGGGTCATTTATCATGTTATTTCCTTTTTTTGCATACAAGTAGGGTTCAATATGAATGTTGTGAAGTCTCACATAGAACACTAGCGAGTGTTGCACTTTTTTAATGATTTGCACACCACATACAGCACAGTATAGAGACTATAAAGCTATCCAACAACAAGAATCAAGAGCCTTTGTTATAGAAACCTGACTCACAGATAACATATTTCAAAGATTACCCCAGAATAGATAGATGTTTCTCAACCAGAACCCTAAACAGTCATGAGGCTTAAGACAGACTCCCTGGGGATTCTGGAGAAGCATGCAGGATTGGTGTGTCTGAAACTTCGCACCTCTGCACAAGTCTATTTTTTAAGCTAAAATAAGCCTTCAGCACCCCAGATTTCACTTTAAGTCTTACCTCACTCCTTTTGTTCCTCAGTTTTGGGACCCTGTAAAATATAGATGATAGGAGCATGTGACTCTCTCTGGACGCATTGTTTTCCAGGACTGCACATAGCGTGTCCTTGTTTATTAGATGCTTTGAGTCAACTAAGGAGAGCTGTCATTGTTTTAAAATAGAGATGCTCCTTTTGTTACATCCATTTTTAAAAAGCCTCCTGCTTTTCCGCTTCTCTTCCTCCAACTCATCCATCCAGACATATGGCTTGGGGTTCAAACCGTATCTGGAGGCCGCTTGGGAGAAACGGGAAAATATATAGACCCCCAGAGAGATGGTGTCATTTGTAAACTAACCTCGATGGAGTCATCAACTTGACCAATCTGTTCCTCTGTCCCGTCATTTGCAAGGAAAACAATTGTTGAAGAACAACGCCAGCGCTTTTACTTGAATTCAGCACAGCGGACGGTTCCCCGCATACAGCTGCTAGAAGCTAATGAGCAGCAGATGCTAAAATATAAATAAAATCCAACAGACCTTAAAAGAGTAAGAATGACTGCTAAAAGGTTATGCCTTCATTAGAAGTGATAATGAAAAAGTGTTAGGAGAAGCGGTTGTGTTAAGAGAAGCTTTAACTGACGTGAAAACCAGAGATCTAATAATTAAGACTAAAGGTGCACTCATGTCATGTCGGAATTACTGTCATTACTGTAAAAGTTTAAAAGTACAAACGTCTTTGTCAAACTCATAATTACAAGTTACTTGACCTTCTCCTGCTTGACCTTTGTGATGGCATTGCATTGGCTGTAATCAAGGAACTTCCTCTGCACATAAATATAGTATTTTTCTGTTATCAACAGTGAAGCTGCACATACAGCCCTCCACCAAATAATAATTCAGCCATCGATCAGAAAAAAACAATGTACAAATACCCAGACCACTAGAATTTTCTTTTCCATCCTCGTTAATGTCACTGTTTAGTAAGTTAACTAGACATCTGTGACTGTACAATCTGCTTTATTTGAGTTTATTATTTCAAAATAAATAAATAAATAAATACTTGGTATCTTTGGTAAGACTAAACACATTTGACGCTATTTATATCATGGTTTATGCATAATTTTTACATATTGGTTAATTGTTGTGATATAATTCTTTTCAGGTAATCCACACCCTAAACAGCACAACCAACCTTAAATCTAATTTAATCTAACTTTAATTTACATGTCAGTCACATGGTCTGTTCCTGTCTAAATTGGCGGTTCTTGGCCAGAATAAGCTCTAAAGAGGAATTGACTTTTCCGACAGTTTTGCTACTACAGTAGTTCAACCCAGGTTGGTTTGCAGTTATTCCTTTTTGCATATCTGCTCTATTTCCGTAGTGATCGGATTCAATGTAACCAACCTACAATAATCTCACTCTCCACCAATGCATGCAGGAAATATGTTCCAGAGGGTCATTTATCATGTTATTTCCTTTTTTTGCATACAAGTAGGGTTCAATATGAATGTTGTGAAGTCTCACATAGAACACTAGCGAGTGTTGCACTTTTTTAATGATTTGCACACCACATACAGCACAGTATAGAGACTATAAAGCTATCCAACAACAAGAATCAAGAGCCTTTGTTATAGAAACCTGACTCACAGATAACATATTTCAAAGATTACCCCAGAATAGATAGATGTTTCTCAACCAGAACCCTAAACAGTCATGAGGCTTAAGACAGACTCCCTGGGGATTCTGGAGAAGCATGCAGGATTGGTGTGTCTGAAACTTCGCACCTCTGCACAAGTCTATTTTTTAAGCTAAAATAAGCCTTCAGCACCCCAGATTTCACTTTAAGTCTTACCTCACTCCTTTTGTTCCTCAGTTTTGGGACCCTGTAAAATATAGATGATAGGAGCATGTGACTCTCTCTGGACGCATTGTTTTCCAGGACTGCACATAGCGTGTCCTTGTTTATTAGATGCTTTGAGTCAACTAAGGAGAGCTGTCATTGTTTTAAAATAGAGATGCTGCTTTTGTTACATCCATTTTTAAAAAGCCTCCTGCTTTTCCGCTTCTCTTCCTCCAACTCATCCATCCAGACATATGACTTGGGGTTCAAACCGTATCTGGAGGCCGCTTGGGAGAAACGGGAAAATATATAGACCCCCAGAGAGATGGTGTCATTTGTAAACTAACCTCGATGGAGTCATCAACTTGACCAATCTGTTCCTCTGTCCCGTCATTTGCAAGGAAAACAATTGTTGAAGAACAACGCCAGCGCTTTTACTTGAATTCAGCACAGCGGACGGTTCCCCGCATACAGCTGCTAGAAGCTAATGAGCAGCAGATGCTAAAAGCGCTGAGGTTTCTGAAGGTAAAAGAGAGGATTTGTTTGACTAGCAAGCTATAGATATGCAGAAAGGAGTGCTTTGAAGAAACGATTCCATTAAGATGCTGAAACAATAGCATCTGTTTTTTTGCACAGTGAGGGGAATCTATTTTTGTTCACGCTGTCTTGTTAATGGTTTGCGTTCAAAGGGATAGCCTGTTGGGAAAGTTTCTTCAAGCATCTGAGTTTTTGTTGTAGGCCAAGATCTCTCGCTACGATAATGTCCTTTCTTTATCAAAGGATGTGTCATCATCTTTTGAATCATTATGGGTTTGGTCTTTTGTGGGAAAATCATGATATATACCAAGGTTTGGGCAAATTATCGGCTTTCAAACTACAGTATCTCGACGGGAAAGACCTGATGTATCTTTCTATCTAATCCCGCACAGCAAACCCAGCTCAGATCACAGAACAGGAAGACAAACGTTATCCTACATCTGCTAGACGCTTACAAAAACTGCAATTGCACGGCCTGAAAGACTTTTATCTCCACAGCGTAGACGCTCAGACAGGAGCCGTACCGACACGGTGACTCAATCTTCATTAATGCCCTACATATCTGCCTGCTGTTTATGCCCTTTTCTCAGCTTGATTCCCCCTCCTCCTCCTCTTAAATACCTGCAGAGGTAAAGGCTAAGTGATTGGATAACTGACACCTCTTTTGCAATCACGGCCCGCTTTTTTGAGCCTCAAATGCTCTCCCTAATCAGGGCTGGGTATTGTTCTCATTTGTTCAGCAGGCCGAGGACAGTGATTGCTCTTTGATTTAGACTGCAGCTGGCTTTTGCAGGGATGCAGAATTACGTCGACTGCCTGTTCTCACTCCACTCTTACAAGCGCAGTGGCTCATGCATGTTAAGCTTGATTTTCTCCTTTTTATTTCCCCCCCCCTCACGTATAGTGTTTTTAACTGACTGCAAGGCGTTGGAACGGTTTTCTTCATTTCTTTTCATGCATGTTTTTTTGTCTATTTTGTGTGACAGTAGAAGGAAACATGTTAGTCTCAGGTGGCACATCCGCGGACTGTTTCCTGGGCCGTCTGATGTACAATATATGCACACAAAATTGTCAAGCACTTCCTTCAACTTGAGATCCAAAAGGAATAGTCTGTATTTTATTGCAACTTTCACAATCTTTTTCTGGTGTTTTTGAAATTTTGACAAGTTAATATAGATGTTCTAAACACTGTAATCTCTTACTGGCCAGTAGGAGATTACAGTCTTTAGAAAAGTTTAAACACACACACACACACAGTTGTACAGTTTTTTCAATTGATCAAAAATTATTGTAAAAATATTTATAATATTACAATACTGAACTTTCATTGTTAGGCAAACTATCTTCATTCATTGAGTTATTGATTTATACAAACTCAGAGGAAATAAATTCATACAGGTTTGTATTGAAGCCCATTTCCACCATGAAACAGATTAATTGTGACTTTTTTCTCACAATTTGGACTTTGTTTATTTCAGAATTTATCTCGGTATTCTGAAAAAAAAAAGAAGTTAGAATTCTCAGTCACTCAAGAGTTTATATCTCATATTTCTAAGTGTATATCTCTCAATTATTACTTTTTTTTTTCTCTGAGTTCTGTTTTATATAATTATCAATTCTGGTAATTGTCCCCACCCCCCAGTTTGAGTGCAGTTTAAAATTTAGTTTTACAGTTTAGCCAGTTTTCAGCAGTTTTACAACATTTCTTCATTAGACTGCATTGTTTTCTTGCAATGCATTTCTTTTTGCTAGCACCCCATTGTAACTACATGATCTAAATGTGTCATACATCATGTGATTACAGTAAACTGGGACAAAAGTTTCTTTGCTTCTCCTGACGCCCCTACCGTATGTTTTTGAAGCTTTTTTAAATCACTATCTGTGATATTGCTCTGTTCCATATGGACGTCTCCAACACGTTTCCTCCTCACTTTTAAATTAAACATAATTTTAACTGTGAATTACAACAGCGCTGTACCTGCTGATAGACAGAAAGCAAGCAAGCATAGGCCCCTGTGAGTCTTTCCTATAGAATACCACAAAATGTAATAGAAGATCATCATGCACACTTACACCTTCTTCCCTCTTCTGTCTATAAATAAAATCCAACAGACCTTAAAAGAGTAAGAATGACTGCTAAAAGGTTATGCCTTCATTAGAAGTGATAATGAAAAAGTGTTAGGAGAAGCGGTTGTGTTAAGAGAAGCTTTAACTGACGTGAAAACCAGAGATCTAATAATTAAGACTAAAGGTGCACTCATGTCATGTCGGAATTACTGTCATTACTGTAAAAGTTTAAAAGTACAAACGTCTTTGTCAAACTCATAATTACAAGTTACTTGACCTTCTCCTGCTTGACCTTTGTGATGGCATTGCATTGGCTGTAATCAAGGAACTTCCTCTGCACATAAATATAGTATTTTTCTGTTATCAACAGTGAAGCTGCACATACAGCCCTCCACCAAATAATAATTCAGCCATCGATCAGAAAAAAACAATGTACAAATACCCAGACCACTAGAATTTTCTTTTCCATCCTCGTTAATGTCACTGTTTAGTAAGTTAACTAGACATCTGTGACTGTACAATCTGCTTTATTTGAGTTTATTATTTCAAAATAAATAAATAAATAAATACTTGGTATCTTTGGTAAGACTAAACACATTTGACGCTATTTATATCATGGTTTATGCATAATTTTTACATATTGGTTAATTGTTGTGATATAATTCTTTTCAGGTAATCCACACCCTAAACAGCACAACCAACCTTAAATCTAATTTAATCTAACTTTAATTTACATGTCAGTCACATGGTCTGTTCCTGTCTAAATTGGCGGTTCTTGGCCAGAATAAGCTCTAAAGAGGAATTGACTTTTCCGACAGTTTTGCTACTACAGTAGTTCAACCCAGGTTGGTTTGCAGTTATTCCTTTTTGCATATCTGCTCTATTTCCGTAGTGATCGGATTCAATGTAACCAACCTACAATAATCTCACTCTCCACCAATGCATGCAGGAAATATGTTCCAGAGGGTCATTTATCATGTTATTTCCTTTTTTTGCATACAAGTAGGGTTCAATATGAATGTTGTGAAGTCTCACATAGAACACTAGCGAGTGTTGCACTTTTTTAATGATTTGCACACCACATACAGCACAGTATAGAGACTATAAAGCTATCCAACAACAAGAATCAAGAGCCTTTGTTATAGAAACCTGACTCACAGATAACATATTTCAAAGATTACCCCAGAATAGATAGATGTTTCTCAACCAGAACCCTAAACAGTCATGAGGCTTAAGACAGACTCCCTGGGGATTCTGGAGAAGCATGCAGGATTGGTGTGTCTGAAACTTCGCACCTCTGCACAAGTCTATTTTTTAAGCTAAAATAAGCCTTCAGCACCCCAGATTTCACTTTAAGTCTTACCTCACTCCTTTTGTTCCTCAGTTTTGGGACCCTGTAAAATATAGATGATAGGAGCATGTGACTCTCTCTGGACGCATTGTTTTCCAGGACTGCACATAGCGTGTCCTTGTTTATTAGATGCTTTGAGTCAACTAAGGAGAGCTGTCATTGTTTTAAAATAGAGATGCTCCTTTTGTTACATCCATTTTTAAAAAGCCTCCTGCTTTTCCGCTTCTCTTCCTCCAACTCATCCATCCAGACATATGACTTGGGGTTCAAACCGTATCTGGAGGCCGCTTGGGAGAAACGGGAAAATATATAGACCCCCAGAGAGATGGTGTCATTTGTAAACTAACCTCGATGGAGTCATCAACTTGACCAATCTGTTCCTCTGTCCCGTCATTTGCAAGGAAAACAATTGTTGAAGAACAACGCCAGCGCTTTTACTTGAATTCAGCACAGCGGACGGTTCCCCGCATACAGCTGCTAGAAGCTAATGAGCAGCAGATGCTAAAAGCGCTGAGGTTTGTGAAGGAAAAAGAAAGGATTTATTTGATTAGCGAGCTTTAGATATGCAGAAAGGAGCGCTTTGAAGAAACGATTCCATTAAGATGCTGAAACAATAGCATCTGTTTTTTTGCACAGTGAGGGGAATCTATTTTTGTTCACGCTGTCTTGTTAATGGTTTGCGTTCAAAGGGATAGCCTGTTGGGAAAGTTTCTTCAAGCATCTGAGTTTTTGTTGTAGGCCAAGATCTCTCGCTACGATAATGTCCTTTCTTTATCAAAGGATGTGTCATCATCTTTTGAATCATTATGGGTTTGGTCTTTTGTGGGAAAATCATGATATATACCAAGGTTTGGGCAAATTATCGGCTTTCAAACTACAGTATCTCGACGGGAAAGACCTGATGTATCTTTCTATCTAATCCCGCACAGCAAACCCAGCTCAGATCACAGAACAGGAAGACAAACGTTATCCTACATCTGCTAGACGCTTACAAAAACTGCAATTGCACGGCCTGAAAGACTTTTATCTCCACAGCGTAGACGCTCAGACAGGAGCCGTACCGACACGGTGACTCAATCTTCATTAATGCCCTACATATCTGCCTGCTGTTTATGCCCTTTTCTCAGCTTGATTCCCCCTCCTCCTCCTCTTAAATACCTGCAGAGGTAAAGGCTAAGTGATTGGATAACTGACACCTCTTTTGCAATCACGGCCCGCTTTTTTGAGCCTCAAATGCTCTCCCTAATCAGGGCTGGGTATTGTTCTCATTTGTTCAGCAGGCCGAGGACAGTGATTGCTCTTTGATTTAGACTGCAGCTGGCTTTTGCAGGGATGCAGAATTACGTCGACTGCCTGTTCTCACTCCACTCTTACAAGCGCAGTGGCTCATGCATGTTAAGCTTGATTTTCTCCTTTTTATTTCCCCCCCCCTCACGTATAGTGTTTTTTAACTGACTGCAAGGCGTTGGAACGGTTTTCTTCATTTCTTTTCATGCATGTTTTTTTGTCTATTTTGTGTGACAGTAGAAGGAAACATGTTAGTCTCAGGTGGCGCATCCGCGGACTGTTTCCTGGGCCGTCTGATGTACAATATATGCACACAAAATTGTCAAGCACTTCCTTCAACTTGAGATCCAAAAGGAATAGTCTGTATTTTATTGCAATTTTCACAATCTTTTTCTGGTGTTTTTGAAATTTTGACAAGTTAATATAGATGTTCTAAACACTGTAATCTCTTACTGGCCAGTAGGAGATTACAGTCTTTAGAAAAGTTTAAACACACACACACACAGTTGTACAGTTTTTTCAATTGATCAAAAATTATTGTAAAAACATTTATAATATTACAATACTGAAATAAATGTACAAAAATATTTATTGAATCTAAATATTTAAATAAATGCTGTTCTTTTAAACGTTATATCAATCTAAGAATATATATATATTTTTTTTAAATCGTTATTTCCTCAAAACAAACAAACAAACAATAAATAAATAAATAAACAAACAAAAACACCAGAACGATTTCTGAAGGATCATGGGACACTGAAGACTGGAGGAAAGGTCCATCACAGGAATAAATTACATTTTAAAATGTATTATTGTAAATTACATTTTAAAATGGAAAACAGTAATTTTAAGTCATATTAATATTAGTGTTTTAACAGTATTTTTGATCAAATAAATGCAGCTTTAGTGAAAAATAACCCCACATTTTTTTGTGGTATATACTGTACATTTACGTTTGTTGACTATCAAACCGTTATCTACAGTTATTATTATTTAAAACAATTTTTTAACATCACAGTAATGGTCATGGGATTAAATCTTTTAAAGTTTGAGAATGAATGATGCCTGCTGATAGTGTTAATTGAAGGCACGCTGCATGTTGTTTTAGCACCTGATTATCAAACGTGCAAACGTGACACTAAATGTTTGAACAGTGCAATTTCTGTATTTTCTGGTTGGTTTTTATTTCTTTGATGAAATTTCCAGTTGGTCGGATAGTGTTTTCATTTTCAGGTGGTGGTTCTTGGCCAGAATAAACCATCTTATTTCGATACTTAGAAGTGAAGACCAGCAGCATACTGTGATTGAAAAATGAGTCACAGTGAATTCATTGGAGATATCTTAAGACCGTCTGATTGCAGGGAAAGGGTCTGTTAGCAGCATCAGTGGTGTGAGAGACAGAGTCTTAGTTCTCAGTATCAGACTGGATGTCCACTCACCTCCACCAGAGACTTCATCTGCTCCTCCTCATCACTGACTTAAACTCAGCTCAAAACACGCTGCAGTCCATCGCCATACGAATATCTGACTCTAATGGAGAAAACTGTCAACATTTCATTTATTAATAGATATTTAATAGAGACACAATTAATAAAACTGTAAATGTAGCTATTAAAATGCTTAATATATCATTGTATATCATTATATTAATACAATGCAATATGTCATTAATTTTAATATATGAAAAAGTTTGGAAGATTTTGTATGTTTTTCAAGGAAATCTCTTGTGCTCACTAAATGATTATAATTCAAAATATTTGATTTCTATTTGAATGTTAATATGAAATTGATTCCTCTGATTGCAAAACTGCATCATTACTCCAGTCTTCAGTGTCACATGATCATTCAGAAAGCATTCTAATATGTGGATTTGGTGCTTAAGAAATATTTCTTATCATTATCAATATGGAAAACAATTAAAATGAATGAAATAAATAAAACTTAAAAAAAAACAACATTTTTTTCAGCAAGACTGCACTGAATATTTAAAAGTGACAAAGACGTTTACAAATGTTAGAGAAGATTTTTATATATATATATATAAAAAAAAAAGAATTCTGAAAAATGTATCAGGGTATCCACAAACATTAAGAAGCATATATAATATTTACCATTAATATTATTATAAAAAGGAACTTATCATTATTCTATTTTCAACATCACACAACATTTAAAAAAATGGAATGAATTTAAATGAATTAAAAGGGATAAATTTAAAGACAACATTTGTTTTCGAGGGTTTTAGTTGACCATCGTGAGCCATCCCTATAGTTGAAATGCATTTACAGTACCCATAAACTGTTTGCAGTCGGCGGCATCAGTTTCCTGACACATGCTTTAGCTTCTGTATCCATAATTATGTTAATGATCTTTCTCTGTGAGACAGAAAAAGCGTGAAATGACAGATAATTAATACGACACTGGAGACCTTTTATTACACAGCAGTATCCACTGGTTGCATGGAGACACAAGCCTCTATTCAGTATCAGAATTTGAGTTGAAATGTGCAATCTTCTGGCTTCTTGAGGAAAAAGAATTGTTCCTTTAAAAAATTGTTTTAACGTTGTCTCTGGAAACATGGCAGGACAGGACAATATGTGTTAGTGTAAAACGCTTCAGAAAACTATGCGTGTATCAAACGGGAGAGTTGAATTAAATTAGCTTCATGACAGAACAACCAAAATCGGCCTCTCCTCTGGACTTGGTCATGCTTTGCAGCTAAAACCTTTGACAGCTTGTGAAATGAGTTCACAGGGTTTTATTTCTTGCCTTAAAGCAATTCTGAAGTGAACAAGGGTTAAGTGTCTTGGCTGTTGGCAGTTGTGAGCAGTTAAAAGACAGTATTCTGGATGGAGGCACATTTTCCACAGGGGTATGCTTGACAGGTGTTGCTAATAGAGGACTGGTAGAAGGATGTGTACCGTTTAACAACACAGGCAGACTGAGTGTCAAAAAGAACATCTGTAGATGCACACAAATGTCAGGGTTATGATAAAGCGATAATGTATAGTTTTTGTAGATGTATGAAGATTAGAAAAAAAAAATCCTTTTTTTTTTTATTTCTAGAGACTGTCATCTGAAGTCTGAATCTTTATGAGAGCATAAACACACTCACACATTAGTAAATAAGTGAAACACTTGCTATCCGGTATGTATTTCATTTATATTTTATACTTGTTGAGCTTTGATGATACCTGTAGTTAAATTCAGCAATGAAAATAATGCAAATTACTTTACTTTTATTAGATCAATTTGTATTGTGTTTCTAAATAAATATGCCATTAAAAACTTCTAAAGTCTTATTCTGACTAATATCCTTTATTTTCTGATAAATGAGCCTTGCTATGTTTTTTTTATTTATTTTTGTAAACAGTTCATACTTTATTTATACTACAATTCAAAAGTTTTGGGTTGGTAAGTTTTTTTAATATTTTGAAAAGAAGACTCTTATGCTAACCAAGACAACATTTATTTGAAAAAAAACAAAAAAAACAGTAAAAACAGCAAGATTGTGAAATATCATTACAATTTCAAATAACTGTTTTCCATTTTAATATATATTTAAAATGTAATTTATTACTCTGATGGTAAAGCTGACTTTTCAGCATCATTATACATGTCTTTAGTGCCACGTGATCCTTTAGAAATCATTCTAATATGCTGATTTGCTGCTCAATAAATATTTCTTATTATTATCAATATGAAAAAAAGCTGCAACAATGCAATGAAATTGAATTGACGTTGTGCTGCTTAAAGTTTAATGGAGACTGTAATTTTTTGTCATGATTCATAGATAAATATAAAGTTCAAAAGAGCAGTATTTATTTGAAATAGAAATCATTTGTAACATTTTTAAAGTCTTTACTGTCACTTTTGAATTTAATGCATCCTTGCTGAATAAAAGTAATTTCCTGTATACAGTATAGACTTTTGAACAATAGTGTAGATATGTGTATGATCGTATTTGTAAACTAGAAAGATCTTGCAAACAGGTTGTTAGATGCAAATGGCAAAAAACAATGAAAACAACCAAGCTGACAGACAAGTTTAGCAGCAACAAGCATAACAACAGAAAATGAAAATTGTGGCATCTAGAAACATGATCATGAAATCATCATCGTCATGTTGAATTGCTGCAGAGACATAATCACATCATCATGCAGTCACATCACATCATATGAATTAATGATGGTGAGTTTCCCCTGATGATATCAAGTGCTGTATACCTGCTTTAAACAGCCATCACTGCGTAAATCACTGGCTTCATATGAGAAGAATAAGAAATGAATAATCTATAGCAGTCTTACCCAAGACCAACTGGACATTTTATTTGAGATGAAGAGGGACGTTTCTCAATTTTGCAACTTGATTATGTCATGTGTAGTATTCTGGCTTTATTTAGCGGCCGTCGTCTTGATTAAATGTCATACAGGCACACACTGTTTTAGCACAGCGGAGCCGGGCACGCACATATGACTGATTGACTGTGTGTGGGTGTTTAGCTGGAATAATCAGAGCTCCTCTAAGCACTTGCAAGCTTTCTAATATTTCAATAATTTATTTGCTGGACCAGGATCTAGCCAGCTCTATAAGAAATGTACATATTTCTCTCCCTTATATACTTTGACATACACATGTAAGTGCATATACTGTAAATATGAAATGTATACGGCAATGGTGTAAGATTCACTGCTCTTTATCATGTAGACTCTGGAAAGGTGTCATCTTTTGCTGCACGCTATGAAAAGAAACAGACTGAATTCTCTCTGTGCCACGTAAACAGCTTCCCCAACAGCCTGATTACCTGTAAGGTCAAGGGTGCTTTAATCCAAATGCATTTTCCGAAATCCAGACACAAACAAGCAGTTACGCACATGGATATGCACTGTGCAATTATTAGGGGAGAGCAGACATAGCTGTTTTTTTTTTTTTGCAATTTATTTATATGTATGACAAATATATGTATGTATGTGCGTGTGTATTTTTATGTGTATATAGAATTTCATGCATATTTAATTATTTTTTACATGTAATATATGTAATATAATTTGTATATGTAATATATATTGTGGTGATACATACATATATTGTATGTATTCTTTTATAATACTTATGTATAATTTTATATGTATTTAATGTATTTTTCGGGTTTGATCTATATTTAACTTGTAATATATTTGTGTGTGGGTGTATATATATACACCCACACACACACACACGTGTGTGTATATATATATATATATATATATATATATATATATATATATATATTCTATAATG
>NW_015506490.1:2878-5442 GCF_001515645.1 Sinocyclocheilus grahami | reverse complement strand
TTCTGGGCACACCAGAGATCAGTCTCAAGAGACTGATTCCCTTAGTAGATTATTTAGCAGCGTGGAAACTACTGCCAAATGTGTCTCAATGGGTCCTGCGTACTGTAGTAAGAGGCTACGGAATCCAGTTCGGTTCTCGTCCGCCTCGATTCAGCGGGGTTACCCCCACTCTAGTGGGTCCCGAGCAGGCTCTGGTATTAGAACAAGTAGTAGTTACTCTCTTAAGGAAGGAGGCCATCGAGGTGGTCCCTCCGCACGAGACAGACTCCGGGTTCTACAGCCGTTACTTCATTGTTCCGAAGAAGGGTGGGGGGTTGTGTCCCATTTTAGATCTGCACCTATTGAACCGCTCAGTCATGCGACTGAAGTTCAGAATGCTCACATTCAAACAAGTTGTGTCTCAGATCAGGTCCGAGGACTGGTTTGTCACGATCGATCTGAAAGACGTATATTTCCATATCTCCATCCTTCCTCATCACAGGAAGCTCCTGAGGTTCGTTTTTGGGGGCAAAGCTTACCAATATTGTGTTCTTCCTTTCGGCCTTGTACTCCCACCCCGTACTTTCACGAAGTGTGTGGATGCTGCTCTGGCTCCGTTGCGACTCCAGGACATCCGCATACTCAACTACATCGATGATTGGTTGATTTTAGCTCATTCAGAGCAGGTAGCGGTTCGACATCGAGATGTCGTTCTCACTCACATGAGAGAACTGGGGTTACAAGTTGTACAAGTTGATACACCAGATCCTTGTGTGGTCCCAGGAGAGACTCCTCTCGCTGAGAGCGGTGCACATTCCTGGGCATCTCAGTGTGGGAGCAGACATCCTGTCGAGGCAGGGGCCGAGACCCGGGGAATGGATGCTTCACCCCGAGGTGGTGAAGCAGATATGGAGAATTTTTGGCCAGGCTCAGGTGGACTTGTTTGCGACTCAGAAGACATTGCACTGTCCCCTCTGGTTCTCTCTGATTCATCCAGCTCCGCTGGGGCTGGATGCCATGGTACAGACGTGGCCGAGGCTTCGTCTGTACGCCTTTCCCCCGATCGCTGTGGAAGTTATGGGTGTGGCCCCTGAGGGGGCACAACTAGTAGCTTCTGGTCTCTCAACTGAGATTGTTGAGACCATTCTCCAATCCAGAGCTACCTCTACGAGGAAACTGTACACGTTAAAGTGGAAACTTTTCACTTCCTGGTGTAGAGACCGCCAGCTCGACCCAGCTAACTACCCAGTCGGTACAGTACTGGAGTTCCTGCAGGCCCGTTTCTCTACAGGGTTAACCCACTCCACCCTAAAGGTCTATGTGGCGGCCATTGCATCCTACCACGCCCCTCTCGGTGGCCTCTCAGTGGGAAAACACCCCCTGGTTACACGTTTCCTCTGCGGTGCGCTGACGCTGAGGCCTCTCGTACGATCATGTGTCCCCACGTGGGACCTGGCCGTGGTGCTAGAAGCTCTCTGTAAACCTCCATTCGAACCTATCGAAGAGATTTCTGATCGCCACCTCACAAAAAAGACTACCTTTCTTCTGGCGATATCTTCTCTCCAGAGAGTTGGGGATTTACAGGCCCTATCTGTGGCCCCTTCCTATCTTGACTTTGTGCCCGGTCTGGCCAAAGCATTTCTGTACCCTCGAGTGGGGTATGTTCCTAAAGTCCCCTCATCTGCACCGCAGCCCATTGTACTTCAGGCCATCAGTCCTCCTCCCTTCGGGTAACCAGATCAGCAGAAGCTTAATTGTATGTGTCCAGTGCGAGCACTGGATGCAAACGTCCACAGAGCTGCCCTATGGAGGAGGGCGGACCAGTTGCTTGTGTGCTACAGTCCCCCTAAGCGAGGTCTTCCAGCAACTAAACAGACCCTCAGTCGGTGGATAATGGATGCCATCTCCATCTGTTATGAGTCCTCTGATCTCCCCTCGCCGTTAGGGGTCAAGGCTCACTCGACTCGAAGTGTGGCAGCCTCTAAGGCATTTTTAGATGCAGGTGCATAGTGTGCCTATGCAGGACATCTGCAACACTGCGGGTTGGTCCATGCCCCTTACCTTTGTCAGGTTCTACGGTCTAGACATGCGAGCAACTCCTGGCTCTTCTGTTTTCTCGCCCTAGCTGTGCAGTCTTCCACACTAGGCAGGGACTTGGAAGTCTGGCGGCATGGGCATTCTCGTTCCCCTATCTTTTTCTGATGCAGCTCGAGTTCCTGAAGAGGAACGTATGTAACCCTGGTTCCTCGAGGGAACGAGACGCTGCGTCTCGGTGCTATACTTCCGGCATCCCTGCCAACGCTTACTTCATTCCTAGAAGCTGACGCTGGCTCCGCCGCACGTGCTTTTATAGCTTCCTGGTCATGACGTCATCCGCCCGTGACGTCCAGCTCAGCTTTTGGACTGATTTCACATGTTATTCAGAGCGTGGTCAGAGAAGGCGTTCCCCTAGCATTTTCCGATGCAGTGTAACCCTGGTTCCTCGAGGGAACGAGACGCTGCGTCTCGGTGCTATACTTCCGGCATCCCTGCCAACGCTTACTTCATTCCTAGAAGCTGACGCTGGCTCCGCCGCACGTGCTTTT
>NW_015506490.1:0-1630 GCF_001515645.1 Sinocyclocheilus grahami | reverse complement strand
TGACCACGCTCTGAATAACATGTGAAATCAGTCCAAAAGCTGAGCGGGACGTCACGGGCGGATGACGTCATGATCAGGAAGCTATAAAAGGACGTGTGGCGGAGCCAGCGTCAGCTTTCTGTCATTCAGCGAAGCGCTCTGTGTGTGTGTGTCAGTCATATTTATTGTTGTCTGTCTATTGTGAGAAAAAGTCTAATAAGCAGTTATGTCTAAGGGCGAGAGCAAGCCACGTTATAGGTTGTGTGTTCCTCCCTGCCCACATTATATCACGAGTGGGGATACACACAGCCTGTGCGTGGTTTGCTTGGGGGCGAAGCACAAAGAGTCGGCTCTTGAGGGGGCCGGCTGGCTGCGTTGCGAGCGCCCCCCACTGCGTACACTTCGCTCCCGGAGGGATCTCTTTGAGGAGGGAGCCTTCACCAGCGTTCCTCGCGGTGCTGGTCCAGCTTCCGTCAAGTCGGAACGGCGGCTGCATTCGTGGGGTTCGCAGTTGTATCTGGTGGAGGGAATGGAGACGGGCGAGTCCCTATCTCCTTCCTCACCCACCAGATCCAGCGCCCAATCTCTGGGTTTGGAAGCCCATTCTGCGGCTACTTCCTCCCGGGGTGAGGGCTCGACGCTCCTCCTGTCTTCCTCCGAGGAGGTTGACGTGGAGGACGTTGAAGAAGTTTCGCCCCCTCAGTCGCCCCAATATGAGGAGCTAGTGGAGGTGCTTACTCATGCCGTTGCCAAATTAAAAATCGATTGGCCCGCCGAGAAGCAGCGAAGCAAGATGGATGAACGCTGCCTGCGCGCGAGGCCACCACCTCCATGCCGAAGCCTGCCATTTTTCCCCGACCTTCACACAGAGGTGTCGAGGTCGTGGGCCAGGCCTTTTTCGGCCCGTCTCTTCATCCCTGCCTCAGATTATTATGGTAATGTGGCAGGGCTGACTGAGCGTGGCTATAAGCCGGTGTCCCGGGTTGAACAGACGCTAGATAGCTATCTGTCCCCGGGCATGGCATCGTCCTTAAAGGCTACGGCACTGCCCTCCAAGCCGCTGCGTACAACATCAGGGCTGGTGGGCAAGGGGTATGCGGCAGCAAGTCAGGCCGGTGCGTGTCTGCACACGATGTCTGTGTTACAGGCGTACCAGGCCGACCTACTTAAAGAGCTGGATGAGGGCGAGGAGCTAAACTTTGATAATATCGTGGAGTTAAGGAGAACCGCTGATCTCTCTCTCCATGCCACCAAAGAGACCGCCCGCGCACATTGGGTGGCCCATCTCAGCTATGGTGGCAGCAGAGAGGCATTTGTGATTGACCCTGTCTGATCTGAAAGAGAAAGACAGGGTCTTCCTCCTCGACGCCCCGCTTGCGCCTTCTGGCCTGTTCGGCAACGCTGTCAATGTCGTTGTCGACAGGGACCAGTAGGCTCGTAAACAAGCGGCGGCGTTTCAGCGGTTCCTCCCTCGCCGCATCTCAGCTCCAGGGGCTGCTGGGCGGCAGCACCGCATACCAGCTCCTCACATTGGGAGACGCAAAAACTGGGTGTTGCCACCCGTGCTCCACCGCGTCAGGATGGGAGGCAGAAGCAGCGCTCTGGATTGGGGGCTTCGAAGCCTAAGCCGGATCTGCGGACCGTCCTTCAG
>NW_015506489.1:259335-268019 GCF_001515645.1 Sinocyclocheilus grahami | reverse complement strand
AATTGTTACAATGTATTGCCAAAGCATAGTGTTTACATTGAATCTCTCTCTCTCACACAGTACAGTAGCAGCAGCAGGAGTTAGAATAATAGTGTGATGATGAATCAGTCCCAAATGAAAACTCTCTTCATCTTTTATACACATCAGGTGCATCATGGGACGCATTGAAACTGATTTGCTGAAACAAATCCAGCATTAAGACACTTATAACTAAAATACATTGAGTCCATAATCCATAATAACGCTTCCTTCAGTGAAAAAGTGCATCTGCTGTTGTCGCTCGCATCAAAATCCAGCCACATATGTGTTTAGAGCTGTTTAAACGCTGCTTGATCTGTGCAGATTTCTCTCCTGATTCACACCAGAACACTTTTTCACTGGAGGAAGAGTTATTATGAATTATGGACTCAATGTATTTGAGTTAAAAGCGTCGTAATGTTGGATTAGTTTCATCTTTTGTCTTCTCCAGATGTTCACTGATGGACTGGAGTGCTGTGGATTATTGTGATGTTTTTATCAGCTGTTTGGACTCTCATTCTGACGGCACCCATTCACTGCAGAGCATCCATTGTTGACATTTTTTTCCATGTCAAGTTGAATCTGCATCATTTTCTTCATACAGACAGTGACTGAATAACTCACGCAGCATTCTTCATACACTTCTCCAGTTTTATTTAAAAAATCCTGATGATTTTGAAGCAGACACAAAGAAATAATACGAGTTTAAAAACAGAGTTATTAGAAAGAGCGGCGGCTGATCTGAGAGCAGAATGAGCTTTACTACCTAATGATCAAAGCGTCTGATAAACTACAGACACAAGTCTTCATAACATCTATACAAACGAAGGCTATTCCAAATCAAAATGACAAAGATTATAATATTGTTAAATGTAGTATATAAACATTCAAACTTTACAAAATGTAATAAATGTATCTGTTAAAACTAGAGGAAGAGGTAAATACCTTTAAAAGAACACAGTCCTCACAGCGTTTGTACATGAGACGTGCAGAACAAAACAAGCGTTTGAGCACAAAATGAGACGCGTGTAAAAATATCAGCACCTAGAGAAGCCGAGACTGCCGTCACACATCACAGCTTCACAGACAGCCCTGAGATCCGATCCGCTCGCCAGATTCAGTGTTAAAGCTGCTGTCGGTCCAAACGCTGAAGTCCTGCTCCTCTCAACAGAAACTGCTGGTCACATGACTTCCTCTTCCTGTCGTCTGTGACACCTCTGTTACGAGGGCCAATCACAGGAAAACACTTCTATCTTCACCCCAAAATAATGCTAAATCATATTTACTGTCAAGAAAGCGAAGCCTAATTTAAGATTTTTTTGCAGTGACGTTATTTTCATAAACACATTTGTGCAAAAACTGATATTTTTCTCTCATTACTGTAAGCACAAATACTGTAAAGATGTATTTAAACCAGCATAAACTGAAGGAAGTACAAGAAATACTACCAGAATGCATAATTCAAATAAATGTCAACAAAATTAAGATTACAATTATGAGAATTTAGGGGTTAAATGTGTCATTAAAACAGCTTAATTATTTCTGAATGTGAAATCGGGTTTGTCTTCTGGTGAATATGAGTTTAATATGTATTGAGATGAGAGTTTAGGATGCAAACGCTAAACGACTCGCTACTGCTGCTAACGAGCACAGCTCAACCCATCTGTGAGGAGCGACGTGTGACGACAGCGTTAAAACAGAGATGAGGAGGAGCAGAACACAAACACCCTGTCTGTCCTCGCTCTGAACACCGAACCACACACAACCGAAGACGTAAACCGTGAACAACTCAAGTTAAAATCTGAACAATACAAGAGCGAAATCTGCAGGTGAAAGGCCCTCGTCCGGTGTGTGAGAGAGTGTGTGTGTGTGTGTGTGAGAGAGTGGCCAGGCTGGTGGTGGGTCCATTCTGAGCTTGAATCTGCACAGGAGGAGGGCCTTCAGTCCACTGAAACACACAGAAAACCTCGTCAAACAACTCCATTTACATCATTCACATCAAAATAAACAGTCTCTCATGCGGGAATGAATTATGAGATATTCCTAACATCAAACAAAAACACAAGCTGTCAGTGTTGATGTTTGTTATGAATCTAATGCAAAACACTATTACAAATGGACAGAGATTTTCCTGATCTTTCCATTCTCAGGTGATGTGTGTGAGTGTGAGTGTGATTTTGTGGTTTATGAGGACACAAATTTTATAATGACATGGGTATGACATAGGTGTTACAAGGAGAAGGTGATTTAAGAGTAGTGTGAATGTGTGAGCGTGAGTGAGTGTGAGTGAGCGTGTGAGAGAGTGTGAGTGCGAGTGTGTGAGCGTGTGTGTGCGAGCGTTTGTGTGTGTGTGTGTGCGCGTGTCTGAGTGTGAGCGTGAGAGAGTGTGTGCGAGCGTGTGTTAGTGCGAGCGTGTGTGTGCGTCTGAGAGTGTGTGCGTGTATTGTGTGAGCGTGTGTGTGTGTGAGAGCGAGAGTGTGTGTGTGAGCATGTGAATGCGTGTGAGTGTATGTGAGTGAGTGTGAATGTGCGTGCGTGTGTGAGAGTGTGTGTGTGTGTGTGTGCGAGAGAGAGAGAGAGTGAGCGTGTGTGTGAGTGAGAGTGTGAGCGTGTGTGTGTGAGAGTGTGAGCGTGTGTGTGTGAGAGTGTGAGAGCATGTGTGAGTGAGCGTGAAAGTGTGTGTGAGCGTGTGTGTGTGAGTGAGTGTGAATGTGCAAGTGTGTGTGAGAGTGTGAGCATGTGTGTGTGTGAGAGTGTGAGCATGAGTGTGATTGTGTGTGTGAGTGAGTGTGAATGTGCGAGTGTATGTGTGTGTGTGTGAGCGTGTGTGAATGTGCGAGTGTGTGTGTGTGTGTGTGTGTGTGAGCGTGTGTGAATGTGCGAGCATGTGTGTCAGCGTGTGTGTGAGGGCGCGTGTGTGAGCGTGAGTGTGAAAGTGTGAGAGTGTGAATGTGCGAGTGTGTGAATGTGTGAGTGTGCGAATGTGAGTGTGAGTGCGAGAGTGTGTGTGAGAGCGCGTGTGTGAAAGAGTGTGAATGTGCGAGTGTGTGAATGTGAGAGTGTGTGTGAGTGTGAGTGTGAGCGTGTGTGTGTGTGTGCATGTGTGTGAGAGAGTGAGCGTGTGTGAGAGTGAGAGCATGTGTGTGAGGGAGTGTGAGCGTGTGTGTGTGTGTGTGAGTGTGTGAGAGTGTGTGAGTGAGCATGTGTGTGTGTGTGTGCATGTGTGTGAGAGAGTGAGCGTGTGTGAGAGTGAGAGCATGTGTGTGAGGGAGTGTGAGCATGTGTGTGTGTGTGAGCGAGCGAGCGTGTGTGAGAGTGTGAGCATGAGAGTGTGATTGTGTGAGTGAGTGTGAATGTGCGAGTATGCGAATGTGAGTGTGTGTGAGAGTGTGAGCGTGTGTGTGAGAGTGAGCGTGTGTGCGAGAGTGTGTGTGTGTGAGCGCGTGTGTGTGAGTGTGGGTGTGAAAGAGTGTGAGTGTGAGAGTGTGTGTGTGAGAGTGAGTGTGAGCGTGTGTGTGTGCGTGTGTGTGAGAGAGTGAGCGTGTGTGAGAGTGAGAGCATGTGTGTGAGCGTGTGTGTGTGTGAGTGAGAGTGTGTGTGAGAGTGTGTGAGTGTGTGTGTGTGTGTGTGTGAGTGTGAGTGAGAGAGAGTGTGTGTGAATGAGTGTGAGAGTGTAAGTGTGAATGAGAGTGTGTGAGTGTGTGTGTGAATGAGAGTGTGTGAGTGTGTGTGTGAGCGAGAGTGTGTGAGCGTGTATGCGAGCGAGAGTGTGTGAGCGAGTGTGTGAGCGTGTGAGAGAGTGTGTGTGAGAGAGTGTGAGTGTGTGTGCGAGCGTGTGTGTGTGCGTGTCTGAGAGTGTGAGCGTGAGAGTGTGTGCGAGCGTGTGTGTGTGCGTGTCTGAGAGTGTGAGCGTGAGATGTGCATCAGAGTGTGTGCGTGTGTTGTGTGAGCGTGTGTGTGAGAGCGAGAGTGTGTGTGTGAGTGTGTGAGAGAGTGTGTGTGAGTGAGAGAGTGTGTGTGAGTGAGAGAGTGTGTGTGAGAGAGAGAGTGTGAGAGTGTAAGTGTGAATGAGAGTGTGTGTGTGAGCGAGTGTGAGCGTGTGTGCGAGCGAGAGTGTGAGCGTGTGAGAGAGTGTGAGTGTGTGTGTGTGAGCGTGTGTGCGAGCGTGTGTGTGTGCGCGTGTCTGAGAGTGTGAGCGTGAGAGTGTGTGCGAGCGTGTGTGTGTGCGTGTCTGAGAGTGTGAGCGTGAGAGTGTGTGCGAGCGTGTGTGTGTGCGTGTCTGAGAGTGTGAGCGTGAGAGTGTGTGCGAGCGTGTGTGTGTGTGAGAGCGTGTGTGTTTGTGTGAGAGCGTGTGTGAGTGCGAGCGTGTGTGAGTGCGAGCGTGTGTGAGTGCGAGCGTGTGTGTGTGCATCTGAGTGTGCGTGCGTGTGTTGTGTGAGCGTGTGTGTGTGTGTGAGAGCGAGAGTGTGTGTGTGAGCATGTGAATGCGTGTGAGTGTATGCGAGTATGAGTGTGCATATGTGTGAATGTGTGTGCGTGTGTGAGTGTGTGTGTGTGCGAGAGGGAGAGAGCGCGTGAATGTGTGTGTGTGTGTGTGTGTGAATGTGCGAGTGTGAGCGTATGTGAATGTGCGAGTGTGTGTGTGTGAGCGTGTGTGAATGTGCGAGTGTGAGCGTGTGTGAATGTGCGAGTGTGTGTGAGCATGTGTGTCAGCGTGTGTGTGAGGGCGTGTGTGAAAGAGTGTGAGAGTGTGAATGTGCGAGTGTGTGAATGTGTGAGTGTGCGAATGTGAGTGTGTGTGAGAGTGTGTGTGTGTGAGCGTGTGTGTGTGTGTGTGTGTGTGAGCGTGTGTGTGTGTGTGTGAGTGTGAGCGTGTGTGTGTGAGAGTGTGAGTGTGTGTCAGAGTGTGAGCGTGTGTGTGTGAGAGTGTGAGTGTGTGTCAGAGTGTGAGCGTGTGTGTGTGAGAGTGTGAGTGTGTGTCAGAGTGTGAGCGTGTGTGTGTGAGAGTGTGAGTGTGTGTCAGAGTGTGAGCGTGTGTGTGTGAGGGAGTGTGAGCGTGTGTGTGTGTGAGCGTGTGTGTGAGCGTGTGAGTGAGAGTGAGTGTGTGTGGATGAGCGAGCGTGAGCGTGTGTGTGGATGAGCGAGCGTGAGCGTGTGTGTGGGTGTGAGCGAGCGTGAGCGTGTGTGTGAGAGAGCGTGTGCGTGTGTGTGTGTGTGTGAGTGAGTGTGAGAGCATGTGTGTGAGTGAGTGTGAGAGCATGTGTGTGTGTGTGTGTGTGAGAGAGCGTGTGTGTGAGAGTGCGAGTGAGAGTGTGTGAGTATGAGAGAGTACGTACACTGATGAGGTTGTGTTCTGGAAGGCTGCAGGCGGCGATGTGATCCTGCAGGAGCTGCTGGGAGAAGTTCTGGTGCATCTGTGCTGCCTCATGCGCTTCCATGGTGTTCCCGCAAGCCTCGTTAAGATCTGGACAGACGGACACGTGACGTGAGCTTCTGATCAACACTTAGTCAAACCAAAACTTATTCAGACACCTTCAACATTTCTCACATTATCACAGTTTATTCACTAGGGCTGGGTAAAAAAAAGATTGATTCTCTATTTTAATCGATTCTCATTTTTACAAAACGATATTGATTCTTAAATCCCAAGAATCGATTAGTCTAGACTGTTTTCAGTTAATGGACGGAACATTGAAAGGCATCTCCCATCCAATATATCACAAACTAGGGATGCGCCGATCCGATATTCATATCGGGTATCGGCTCCGATAGTGCCATTTTTCTCGGATCGGGTATCAGGCAGAGAGAGCCGATCCAAATCCGAGATTTTTTTTTTTTTTTCTCGATTGTGCGAATTATTCTGTGTTACTTCTGAAGCCATACGATAGCTTAATGTGAGCTACATATGAATATTTAAGTTCTTACATTAAAGTTCACACACTCTTTTCTCCGCTGTGGCTGTCAGTCATTCGTTCAGCTTTAAACCCTGCTCGCGTTCGGTTACAGCAGTCAGCTCGGTAAAGCTCTCCAACATCATTCTGTGTTCACATTATACTGGATTTGTAAATACATGTCTATGATTTTGCAAAAAGGACTTTATCTTCTTGCCGGAGTTTAATGTTGTTTTGTTACTTGCTACCGGGTGTCTGTGAGAACAAAACACGGGCGTAGAAAAGACTATAAATAGTTTTTAACGTGCACCGTAACAGAAATTTAAAACTGTTAAAAGAAAGGCTCAATAACTGTTGCACAGGTATAATACACTACGCATTAATTTCTCTTCACTTTGTGCTTTGCCGTTTTTAACACGAAGCGCTTCGTGCTCATAGACTGTAACCCTCTACATTGAGAGTAATAACACATTATATATGTTTGTAAAATGGCATAACTTATATATATATATATAACCGTTGAGGGTTGTCTGTATAAAAACAGTTCGTGCTGCACTGTATGTGTTTTGTCCTATCGTATCATATGTTGTTGCCTTATTAAAAAATATGCTATACATTTAAAAGAAATGTATTTTAATTTTATAGTATTTACTTGTATATAAATACATTCATGAATGTTTTTAATGAATGGATTTTATAATAATACAAATAGCAATGTGTAACATTTTACCATATTTAGCACTTTTATTTGTTCCCCACAAAATATTGTTTTTTCACTAAATGTTTGGATTTCTAAAATTATTGTGCACTGATTTTTCTAGAATAACTTTTGCTGCCGAATTATCCACTAACCTAGTTTATGATACATTTTTGTCATAGATTATAAATATACATAGGCCTATATTTTTTCATATTTGTTTATGTTATTTTTCTTTATAATGAAGTAGTCTGTATCTAGTAGATTGTGAAAGAATGATTATCAGTTCCACACACAGAGATATATAAATTCTACATTTATTTAAATGAGGGAAAAAAACTTCACTGGTATCGGATCGGTATCGGCCAATACTGAACCCTAGTTATCGGTCTCGGAAGCGAAAAAGGCGGATTAGAGCATCCCTACAATAAGCATTGTGCTTTGGTACGTTTAATATGAAATAAAGTCTCAGATTTCAAATTCTGTCCATTGTATTGCAGTATTTAAACAATAAATGCAGTTTTGGCGCTGTTTAATGTGGAGTAACAGATCGCTGTAGCGCCTCGATCAACAGACGTGAACTGATCGTCTCCTCCGCTTTATTACTAGTTATAGCACAAAATAAACATGACTAAACATCCGAAGGTAAGTTAAAAGAAAGAGTACAACTTTACAATCCGTATCCCGTCTCGTGTAATCGCTCAATCAGTGTTTCAGCCGCGCAAAGACCTCAATATAACGACTTATAAACAATGTAACGTCACATTTACCTCAGAAACACATATTCGGTGACCATGAGCTCATTAGTCAGCCAGAAAAATAAACTGTAGAGAGGGCATTTTGCTGAATATATGCACCATATAACATTCATTATAATGTGTTACTGTTCTTTAATGTTTTATTCATGTTTTCATGACAAGTTTTTATGACAGCCACTATTTAAATGTTTATATTGCAAAAAACTAACTGAAGTAATTGTAACTTAATTATTTTAAAAACTTCATTACGTGTGATTTAAACAAATCAGTCAATTTTAACCTTCAGTATTATAGTAATGTGGTACCAACTGACTCTCGTGTATATTTTACAGCATTAGTTGAGATTTTTTTCTTTGAGAAAATTTGGCATGTACTGTACCTGATATATATCCAAAATAATCGATATGAAATCGAATCAAATTGGCAATCGAATTGAATCGTAAGCTTGTGAATGAGAATCTAATTGAATTGTGAAATTTGTGTCAAAACCCAGCCCTATTATTCGCTATAGTTGAGAAAATGGTAATAAAATATGACAAGAACTCAGAGTTATCTTCTCGATAATATCAGATAACTTTGATAGAAAGGTATGTAATGAATTCGGATGAATATCTGTCAGCTGTTAACTTTAAGAACACAATTAGATAAAACCAATTTAGCTCAACTAATCACCACGCAGTGCTTCATTCTGTTCAGTCTGTGGAGTAAAAGATCACGTTAGCAATTAAAGAAAAACACTTCAGAAACACATGCTCAGCTCAAAGTGTTCTATTTGTGTGTGTGTGTGTGTGAGAGAGAGAGAGTGTGAGTGCTGAACTGACCCTTGAGCAGAGCCGATGACCAGAGCTGCACAGACATGTCTGGGATCTTACTGGCCAGCTGCATCGCAGGAACCACCATGTTGTTGCTCTCCTGAACACAAACACACAGAATGACTCTCAGCGCTTCTACAGGACGCTCCGTCTGAGCAAACGCTGAGGAAGAGCCGAGAGCAAGTCTGAACGAGTGTGTGTGTGATTTACTCTGTGGTTCCCCAGCACGAAGAATATGTGTCCCAGCAGCACCAGAGAGCAGGCAGTCAGACGATTCAGATCCTCCGCATTCGACATCTTCAGTGTCTCGCGCAGGAAACGCCTGCAAACACACACACATTCATCAACATCACTGACACACACACACACACACACAATCTCAGACACACACTCACTCACTCTCTCAGAGACACACACACACTCTCTCTCTCACACACACTCAGAGACACACTCACACACACATTCTCTCTCTCACACACACACACACACACACACACACGCACTCTCA
>NW_015506489.1:258875-259177 GCF_001515645.1 Sinocyclocheilus grahami | reverse complement strand
TCTCACACACACACACACACTCTCTCACACACACACACACACACACTCACACACACACACACACACACTCTCTCTCACACACACACACTCTCTCTCACACACACACACTCTCTCAGAGACATACACACACACACACTCTCTCAGAGACATACACACACACACACTCTCTCAGAGACATACACACACACACACTCTCTCAGAGACACACACACTCTCTCTCAGAGACACACACACTCAACACACACACACACACTCTCTCTCTCTCTCTCACACACACACACTCTCTCTCTCACACACACACA
>NW_015506489.1:250729-255841 GCF_001515645.1 Sinocyclocheilus grahami | reverse complement strand
AGAGTGAGAGAGAGCGAGAGAGAGAGAGCGAGAGAGTGAGTGAGTGTCTGTGTGAGAGAGTGTGCGAGATTGTGTGTGTGTGTGTGCGTGTGTGAGAGAGAGAGAGAGAGTGTGTGTGAGTGAGAGAGAGAGTGAGTGAGTGAGTGAGTGTCTGTGTGAGAGAGTGTGCGAGAGTGTGTGCGTGTGTGAGAGAGAGAGAGAGAGATTGTGTGTGTGTGAGAGAGTGAGTGAGAGAGAGTGAGAGAGAGCGAGAGAGAGAGCGAGAGAGCGAGAGAGAGAGCGAGAGAGCGAGAGAGAGAGCGAGAGAGCGAGAGAGAGAGCGAGAGAGCGAGAGAGAGAGCGAGAGAGCGAGAGAGAGAGCGAGAGAGCGAGAGAGAGAGCGAGAGAGCGAGAGAGAGAGCGAGAGAGCGAGAGAGAGAGCGAGAGAGCGAGAGAGAGAGCGAGAGAGCGAGAGAGAGAGCGAGAGAGAGAGCGAGAGAGTGTGTGTGTGTGAGAGAGAGAGTGAGAGAGAGAGAGAGCGTGTGTATCATCTGTGTTACCTGACGGGGAAGTTGTGGTCTGGGTTTATCCGCTCTAATAGATTGTAGAGCTGCACAAATGAAGACAGAAGAACAACAACATGAGTCATTGATGATTACTGATGATGATGATGATGATCTGTTTTATGATGACTGACCTCCTGATGTCTGTTTCCCTCTCTGATGTACACACTCGCCAGGTTAGTGACGATGAACGCCCACAGCTCCTGATGGGAGGTGAGCTGCACACACACACACACACACACACACACACACACACACATGAATGAATGAGCTCAGCTCCGTCACGTCTGTAAGAACAGTGTGTGTTTGCGTGTCTCACCCGCAGCGCTGTAGTGAACTGGGCCTCAGCGTTATCCATACAGTTAACAGAGATACAGTACAAACCCTGAAACACACAAACACATCACATGAGCAACACGTACAGCATCCGTCGTCTCATCTGACCACATCAAAGCATCACCGAAGACTGGATCTTACTGAAAAAAATAAAAGCATTCTTCATAGAGCTGCACGGTTAATCAAAATGAAAACCGAAAAATCACGATATGGCTTAGTGCAATTATCAAAACACAATGGCTGTGATTTAATTCAACAAATATCTGCGCTGTGTGTTTCAGAGCGAAGCGTGTCGCTGTGTTCATTTACACGTGAGCAGCGCATGATCCAGTGTTCTGAGCAACTCATCCATCTGCGTCTGCTGTGAGTTTGAGACGCTTTAATGTGATTTAAAAACACAATACGTGCCAAACATCTGAGAAGCACATATCCACTAAAGAGAATCTTTAAGGGCTCAAAATAAGTCAAATGAAAAAAATCAAGACAGCCACAAATACTAGTGTTGCAATGTTGTAATGTGAACTAAATAATTATTAAACTAATTAATTATTTTACCGTGAAACTACAATAGCAATACTTCTTGTTTTATTTAGTAATTTGTATATTTTTAATAAGCAGTAATAATAATAAATTATTAATTGATGTTTGTATTTTTATGAAAATTACTAATAAACGATTATAGATTATCTTTAGTATTTAATGGCCATATTAATCTCATCACAACATTTTGGCTAAATTGTGCAGCCCTGTAAACAAGCACAGGAAAAATCCCAATCTCATTTTTATCTGAAAAATTGCACTTTGATTTCCCCCCAAATCATGCTGCCCTTATTTCTCCATATAAAAGAGTTCACTCTTAGCTCGCATACAGTCAAACCAAAAACTATTCAGACAGCAGATATAATTGTTGATGTTTATTTACTAGTGTGTGCAGGACACTGTAGTTCATTTATGTAAGTGAGGAGAGCAAAATAAAGTAAACGGTGTCATATTACACCCAATAATTCTTCATACAGTGGACTACCGGATCAACAATGATTCAGACACTTTGAGCTGAGCATGTGTTTCTGAAGTGTTTTTCTTTAATTGCTAACGTGATCTTTTACACCACAGAATGAAGCACTGCGTGGTGATTAGTTGAGCTAAATTGGTTTTATCTAATTGTGTTCTTAAAGTTAACAGCTGACAGATATTCATCCGAATTCATTACATACCTTTCTATCAAAGTTATCTGATATTATCAAGATGATAACACACTAACACATTTCTAATATTCAAATACGTTAAAGGGGTCACATGATGCGATTCCAAGTGTTCCTTTCTCTTTGGAGTGTTACAAGCTCTTGGTGCATAAAGAAGATCTGTAAAGTTGCAAAGACTAAAGTCTCAAACCCAAAGAGATATTCTTTATAAAAGTTAAGAGTTTTAACTCTGAGCTCTTCTCATATTTTAGTACCATTACTATAGCAAATAAACTGTGAAAATGTGAGAGATGTTGAAGGTGTCTGAATAAATTTTGGTTTGTCTGTGTGTGTGTGGGTGTGTGTGTGTGTGAGAGCGTGAGCGTGAGTGTGTGTGTGTGTGTGTGTGTGTGTGAGAGCGTGAGTGTGTGTGTGTGTGTGCGTGAGTGTGTGTGTGTGTGTGAGAGCGTGTGTGTGTGTGTGTGTGTGAGCGTGAGTGTGTGTGTTAGAGATGATTGTGATGTTGTGGAGTTTGGTCTCACCAGCAGCGTGTGGAGCTGAGCCGCGTGATTGGAGAAGAGCCGTGGAGACTGCTGACAGAGCTGACACACCTGAGAGATCTGACACACGCACACACACACACACGTTACACACTGCAGCAGCATCACACAGCTCCATCAAACACACACACACACACACACCTCCTGCAGCGCCGTGGCCTTGTGTCCCGTCACCAGACGACACATGATGATGTGCTCCAGCAGAATGACTTGAAACGAGGACAGGATGGGGCTGCAGTCCAGCACTGACAAACACACACATCAGAACATCAGTTATCTCACACACACACACACGTGAACACGAGTCTCTGTGATGTGACGCGACTCACTCTTCAGCTTCTCCAGCTGCATGAGGGCTTTATCTGTGTATTTCTGGGCTTTCTCCAGATACCCAGCCTGCATCGAGTGCATGACCGTCACCTGAAACACACACACACACACACATAAACACCTCACCTCTCACTCCCATCACATTATCACCAATAAAAACACACAGGTGCATTTCACAAGAACAACTTATACAAATACATCAAGCCTCATTTGTTTTCATATTTGTGACCCTGGAGCACAAAACCAGTCATAAAGGTCAGTCTTTCAAAATTGAGATTTATACATGAATAAATAAGATTTCCATTGATGTATGGTTTGTTAGGATCGGACAATATTAGAAAATCTGGAATCTGAGGGTGCAAAAAAATCTAAATATTGAGAAAATCATCTTTAAAGTTGTCCAAATGAAGTTCTTAGCAATGCATATTACTAATCAAACATTAAGTTTTGATATATTTACGGTAAGAAACTTACTAAATATCTTCATGGAACATGATCTTTACTTAATATCCTAATGATTTTTGGCATAAAAGAGAAATGTATAATTGTGACCCATACAAGGGACAGGATTATTTCTTCACATTAAAATGATGGGGAATGCAACAGATTGTAATGTTCCTAAAAGCAGGCTTTATTTTTCAAGCACTTGAAAGCGCTGGTGAAGGAGCATAAATGCGTGAGGTGGCACATGCAGACGCTCACCAGGTAGACGAGGACACACATGTGCTCTTTGGGCAGCCAGTGGAAGAGATCGGCCGAGTTACTGGGCAGGATCTCATCGTCGTGGAGCGTGGAGATGGTCTGGATGCACTGCTGCAGCTGCTTCAGACACGGCTTCACGCTCTTCACCTGCACAGAACACAGCGCTAGGAGCCATTCATGCAAGATGGGAGTGAACTTTTTAACTTGAGCGCAGTGTTTTTAGAAAGCCGTTTCATGCAAGAGATGCATCAGTCAAACACGTCCATGCTTACACAGAAAAAACGATGGAAAAGTAGTGCAATCTAATAAAAACTCCTGTGAAGAACTGCTACTGTATGTCTGATATTTCACGTTTGCTTCACGGTGACGGACTGAAAGCTGCTGCTCATTGTTTTCACAGAACATTTATAGTTAATAATAGTCTGCTGGTGTTACACCTTCAGTCGTTTTGAATTTAACTACCTTGACTTTTGAGAACACAATGTGCAGAAGAGTCAAATAAGAGACGGATGAGCTGTAACGGAGGAGAAGCGTGTGGCTCTCACCTGTCCGGCGTCCAGGTAATGCGTCACCTGCAGCACCAGGAAGAACACACGCAGCGACTCCTTCTGGATGGGGTTTCCCTGCCAGGTTTCCACGATAGTGTGAGTGTGCGAGTGTGAGTGTGAGTGTGCGAGTGTGTGAGTGAGTGTGAGTGTGCGAGTGAGTGTGTGTGGTGTGTGTGTGAGAGTGAGTGAGTGAGTGAGTGTGAGTGTGCGAGTGTGTGTGTGTGAGAGTGAGTGAGTGAGTGTGAGTGTGCGAGTGAGTGTGAGTGTGTGTGTGTGAGTGTGTGATTGTGCGAGTGTGTGTGTGTGTGAGAGTGAGTGTGAGTGTGTGTGAGTGAGTGAGTGAGTGTGAGTGTGCGAGTGAGTGTGAGTGTGTGTGTGTGAGTGTGTGAGTGTGCGAGTGTGTGTGTGTGAGAGTGAGTGTGAGTGTGTGTGAGTGAGTGAGTGAGTGTGAGTGTGCGAGTGAGTGTGTGTGTGTGTGTGTGAGGTGTGTGTGCGAGTGAGTGTGTGTGTGTGTGTGTGAGGTGTGTGTGCGAGTGAGCGAGAGAGAGAGTGTGTGTGTGTGAGAGTGAGTGTGTGTGTGAGTGTGCGAGTGTGTGTGTGTGTGCGAGTGTGTGTGTGTGTGCGAGTGTGTGTGTGTGTGCGAGTGTGTGTGTGTGTGCGAGTGTGTGTGTGTGTGCGAGTGTGTGTGTGTGTGCGAGTGTGTGTGTGTGTGCGAGTGTGTGTGTGTGTGTGTGTGAGTGAGTGTGTGTGTGTGTGAGAGTGAGTGTGAGTGTGTGTGAGTGAGTGAGTGAGTGTGAGTGTGCGAGTGAGTGAGTGTGAGTGAGTGTGTGTGTGAGGTGTGTGTGTGTGAGAGTGAGTGAGTGAGTGAGTGTGAGTGTGCGTGTGTGTGTGTGAGGGGTGGGGGTGGGGGGGG
>NW_015506489.1:244923-249563 GCF_001515645.1 Sinocyclocheilus grahami | reverse complement strand
GGGGTGTGTGTGTGTGTGAGTGTGTGAGTGTGTGTGTGCGAGTGTGTGTGTGTGTGTGTGTGTGTGTGTGTGTGAGGTGTGTGTGCGAGTGAGTGTGAGTGAGTGTGTGTGTGTGAGAGTGAGTGTGAGTGAGTGAGTGAGAGTGTGTGCGAGTGTGTGTGTGTGAGTGTGTGTGTGTGTGAGTGTGAGTGTGCGAGTGAGTGAGTGTGAGTGTGTGAGTGTGTGTGTGTGTGAGTGTGAGTGTGTGTGTGTGTGTGTGTGTGAGGTGTGTGTGTGTGTGTGAGGTGTGTGTGCGAGTGAGTGTGAGTGTGAGTGTGTGTGTGAGTGTGAGTGAGTGTCAGTGAGTGTGTGTGAGTGAGTGTGAGTGCGTGTCAGTGAGTGTGTGTGAGTGAGTGTATAGTGAGTGTGTGTCAGTGAGTGTGTGTGAGTGAGTGTGTGTGTGTGTGTGAGTGTGAGTGAGTGAGTGTGAGTGTGCGAGTGAGTGTGAGTGTGTGTGTGTGTGAGGTGTGTGTGTGTGTCGCACCGCCAGCTGGAACAGTAGTCTGCAGTGCCAGTAGGGAGTCTGCTGTGAGATCTGGATGGCCTTCCGCAGCAGCGGTTTCGCCGAATCAACCAAGTTCTTTAGAAGAGAAGAGTACTTCTTTACACGTCAACACAAATACACACAAACTACACAACTGATGTGTTTTATATATAGCACTCTGGTCAGTGTAAGCTGAACTTAAATGTGCTTTATAAATAAATTTACTATATTTTTATTACAAACATATTTAATATTTTATTTTTGATATATATATATATATATATATAACTTTTTGTTTTACTTATAACTATTATTCACACAGTTAATTATATATTATAAAATATAAATAGTGGTGGCCAAAATTATTAGATTATTAAACATTATTTTAAACATTACTCACTTTTTTCAAAGATAGTCGTGTTATTTTATTACTGACTTAAAAACGTGCATTATCATTATTTTGCTCGATGCGCCCTCTTGTGGCCTCAGGAGAGAAGTCTAAAGCTTTTTTCCCTCTAACTGAAATTATGCCATTCAAATTCTAATATTGATAATATTTAAGAACAAAATCTGAATTTAGTCTTTCAGCCATTTTGACAGCTCTAGTATACACAGAGCTCGTGTGATCGCGAATCTCGACAGTGAAAGTAAAAAGCGAGTGCACATTCAAAAGTGATTTTAATTCCCTGAATATTAATAATGGCTCCCTGATGCCCACAATTTACATACAGTATAATTACCCAACGATATTTGCGACAGAAAGCATTGAAATATATTGTATTTATTCCCTTCAGGGGTTCCGCAGTACACGTCATTTCCTTTCCGAACACGCTATTTGTGTTCAGGAACATCCCTAATGGGAAGTGTAAAATATTTTTGATCTATTAGTAAGTTAATAGTTAATAGTAAACACTGATTTCTTGAGTCAGGACTACCCATAGTATAGACCAGTGTTTCCCAACCGGGGTGCCGTCTGTCGAGAGCAGGGGTGCCGTGTAAAACATAATTTTTTAATATTTTTAAATTGCTAAAATCACAATACAGGTGCGTCTGACGTCAAGTGTGCACAGAACAATGATGAAAAACCATGAATCTATTTTTAAACGAATTGTGGCCAAGAATCGATACGAATCAAATCATGAGGTACCAAAAGATTCCCACCCCTAATATATTTTCTTCAAGAATCGGCTAAAAACACATCTCTCTCTCTCTATATATATATATATATATATTTCTAATTATTATTATTATTATTATTATTTACACACAGTGTAAGATGGTTCACTACAGATGTGAAAGCGGTGCTGTGGTGCTGTGGGTCACTCACCTGCTGGCAGTACAGCTCTGACAGCAGACTCGCCGCCTCAAACTTCACATCCTCAAACTGTGCCACCTGCACACCTGGGCTAAGGAAAGCTCATAACACACTGCTAGCATTAGCTATCACGTGACTCTCATACACTCACAGCAGAGCACAGCGTCTGTTTACTCACACAAATCACAATCTCGACACTAGTGGACAAGATCCAGCTTGACATTTGCTCAAAGGATACCTGCTGCGAGATAAACCACTGAAAGAGAGAGAGAAGCAGGAGTCTGTTAGCATCTACAGCAGCACATCCCATAATGCCACAGGACAAACACAGAGGGAAAACACAAGACTCTCATTATACATGCTTTACAATAATAAGCCCTTAAAACACGAAAACATCATCAATAGCACATTCCACCATTGACTCTGTGGATGAATTAGCAATAATAATAATAACACTGTAAAACGCGGGCCGGGACTGCGGCCTAGTCGCTCGGCTGAAGCCTCGGTCTTTCCTGCGCGCTCTCACCGCTTTCTCGAGGTGCGTGCGGGCCAGCTCGCTGTTCTTCGTGTGGTGGTAGAGCACCGAGCCGAGCTGCAGGTGCGTGCGGGCCTCCACTCTCTGCGGGGGCTTGAACTGGAAGACGGCCTGCAGGCAGTGCACACACAAGCGGATTTTGGGAGGGCTGGAGGTTCGGAAATGTTCGGCGAAACCGAGCAGAGCGAGATACCAGGAGTCCGGGGCCTCCGCGCCTGCCGCCATCTTCACCACCACAACACTAGAGCGCGGAAAATCTCGCGAGAGTTCCGCGGCCCTGCCCTGAACGACAGCTGGGCTGAATCTCGCGAGAGGACGATTTCGGTGTTGCCAATAGTGATGCAAAGTCCGATTCATTTCCACGAACCGGTTCTTTTCGGACAGATCGGCTCCTTGAACCGGTTCAAAAAGCCTATTATTCGGTTCCTGAAGTCATACCGTCTCTACGCATTTCTCTCCTAACAACTCAGCGCCGTGCTGTATCAATGACCAATAAGCCATTTGTGTCGACATGCATCGAAACATTCAAAAATAAAGTTATTTGTGTGAAAGCATATAGCTGATTATTGCCATATATCTATCTATGAAAATGCAATGTGTAATGTAAAATACAGGTAAAATGCTTGTGAAAAATGAACACAGAAACCCCTTCATATTAACGCCGTACACTGAGTGTTGCATTTAAGCTGCTACACACTGCTTACAACTATAATGGTTAATAATGTGTAATTTTACTAGCTATTTAGAAAATACAGAAGATGTCATTGTTACTAAATGGGTACATTTTCAATAATATTATAATAATTTTCCAAATATTAAATGCTTATATTACTTTTACGAACAAATCTGAATGAACATATTTCAAATTATATTCTGTCCCAGACTCGAGTAACTTCAGGGCGTGTCCTATGCTTGCGTCATGGTTACGCGATGACGTCATCGTTCAGTGACGTCACATCGACCTGCCTCCAGCACTTGCCTCTCCTGACCGGCTTGCAAAATCAAAAAGAGAGCTATTATTAATTAAAACAATAGTCTACATCTTCACAGCGTATACAAACCCATACATCTACTTCGCAGTTCCATGCAGGATAAATAATGCTGTCTGTCCATTTAAGCTTCTCAACAAAGGATTGGTTAAATAAATGATTACTTACAGTAAAATAGTTACAATAATACCATTAAAAACTGATTAAAAATGTCGTTTTTCTTTAATTGAGGCTTCTACACATATTAAGAGAAATCATTTCAATATATAGCTTAAAACTCTACACAGAAAATGTTTTATAATCTTAATGTACTGTATTATAACATTATAACTGTGCCTCTTCTAGATACTTCCCTTTTGTTAAAGCACACAACAAGAGATCCTCCAGTGTTTCTCTGCATTCTTATTCTCGAAGCAGAACAACCGAAGGCGAGTGAAGCAGCTCGACTGGAGCAGCAGCAAACACACAGAGAGCGTCTGAGAGCACAGGCCTTTAATTGATCTCACAGAGTCAATGACAGACGGCTGAATCCGTTTAATCAGGACTGTAACGAGCCCAAAGTGACTGAGAGGGTTTGTCGTGGGGTTTCATTTATAATATCTGTGCTCATCATTGGGTAAAACACACATAAAATTGCACTGCTGTTAATATTATATTGCGCAGCGGACTATATCAGGGGCTTTTACAGTTTTGAATAAATGTAATAAACAAACAGAAACATGTGAAGGGCTTATTAAAATGCACTCAGGTGAATTTGTTTTCTATTTTCTGAAATAAAGCACATCATAATTCAACCTGTTATGAGAAAAAAAGACAAAACAAAAACAAAAAAGTGGGTCCAGAGGAGATGCTGCGGCGGCGTTCAGTAGTACGGCCTTCTGGGATTGTTCTGTGCAGAAACACAAGACACGTGTTAGTAAGATCACAAGCTTCTCTACATCTGCACATGAGATGAGGGTGTTCTGGTGCGGTGCGGTGCGGTGGGCTGCTACAACGAGCTCTGAACGTCTGATTCACGGAACTGCCTCATGTGCAAACGCACTGAAATGGTTGATGGGTAATGAGTGCGTGAGAGGCTCACCAGAGGGTTCGGTCTGAAGCGATACGCCAGCATCATCCTCTTACGGAAAGCATCGTACTCATCGTCACTCTTCGAGAGTTCAGCGGGTCGGTCCACACCGAAGCCTGCGCCGTCCACCGCCGTGGAGCCTCTGCGCACACACACACACACACACACACACAGGTTTAAATTTGTGAAAAGTGGGGACTCTCCATAGG
>NW_015506489.1:238733-244389 GCF_001515645.1 Sinocyclocheilus grahami | reverse complement strand
TGAGGCTTCTACACACATACTGGGAGACATAATTTCAAGTCTCAAGATATCGCTTTAATCTCTACACGGAATATGTGTTTTATAACATTTAGACATTAATCGTCAGTGTTGGGGGTAATGCATTACAAGTAACGTGAGTAACGTAATCAGATTACTTTTCAAGTAACTACTAAAGTAACGCAATTAGTTACTTTTATGGAGTAACGCATTACTTTTAAAAGTAGCTTAACTTTCCCCAACACTGCTCATTGTTATTCTGTGTCTCTTCCAGACGCTTCTGGAGCCATACTCACCTTTCGTTCAAGCATACAACAATAAAGCTCCTCCTGATTCTGATTCATACTCTATTTTACTCCATGGACGGTTTCTACTTTTAAAACCCCATCTGTCACTCCACAGGACAATATAAACTGAGCTAGTGAAAGTAGAGACGACTCGAGCAGTGAAATAAATCAATCATTCCTAGAAACCCCTAATTATTTCACAATGCTTGCGCTTCACTTCTTCCAGACGCTGTTTGAGATCCTCCAGTATTTCACAACAAGCATCTTATTCTCAGAGTGCTTCATATGCTGCAGATATTAAACGCAGTACAGCTGACGGTGAATGCAGATCCACGAATCCATCAGCTGAACTGGAGAAGCAGCACACACACACGCACAGCGTTTCAAAGCACAGACGTTTAATTGATCTCACAGAGTCAAGGACACAGGGATGAGTTTAATCAGGACTGTAACGAACCCAACATGCCGGAGACGGTTTGTGCAGGTCGAAGCAGGTTTCATTTGTAATATCTGTGCTCATCACAATCCAGGGACTTGCACCGATGTTAATATTAGATCACACAGCTGACTATAGTGTGGGCTTTTACAGTTTTGAATAAATGTACTAAATCAGCATCTTTAAATAAACAAACAGAAACACACGAAGGGCTCGAGGCTGTGACGACTGAAATAAAGCACATCACAATTCAACCGGTTACGAGTAAACACAGGAGATGCTGCTGGTTCAGTAGTACGGCCTCCTGGGATTGTTCTGTGCGGAAACAGAAGAGATGTGTTACTGATCGGTTCGGTTCGTTTGGCTGGTACAGTTAATACAACACAAGCCCAGAACATCTGATTCATGGAAATACAACATGTGCAAACGCACTGAAATGGCTGATGGGTAATGAGTCTGTGAGAGGCTCACCAGAGGGTTCGGTCTGAAGCGATACGCCAGCATCATCCTCTTACGGAAAGCATCGTACTCATCGTCACTCTTCGAGAGTTCAGCGGGTCGGTCCACACCGAAGCCTGCGCCGTCCACCGCCGTGGAGCCTCTGCGCACACACACACACACACACACACACAGGTTTAAATTTGTGAAAAGTGGGGACTCTCCATAGGTGTAATGGTTTTTATACTGTACAGACCGTATATTCTATTGTCCTACACCAACCCTACCCCTAAACCTACCCCTCACAGGAGACTTTCTGCTATTTCAGATTTTCAATACACTCCATTCTGTGTGATTTATAAGCGTTTTGAAAAGTGGGGACATGGGGTAATGTCCTGAAAAGTCACCTTCTCCTTGTAATACCTGTCATACCTTTGTCATTATACAAATTTATGTCCTCATTTGTCACAAAAACGCGCACACACACACACACACACACACACGCACACAGACACAGACACAGCACTAGAGCTGTCAAAATGGCTGAAACACTAAATTCGAATTTTATACTTAAATATTATCAATATTCAAATTATATTCGAATTTAAAAAGGCATAATTTCAGTTAGAGGGAAAAAAGCTTTAGGCTTCTCTCCTGAGGCCACAAGAGGGCGCATTGGGCAAAATATTACTAATGCACGTTTATTCAAAGCATAATAAAATAACACTACTTTCTTTGCAAAAAGTGCATCATGTTTAAAATAATGTTCATAAACCATATATAATTAAGTTGCTTAAACAATTAGAAACAAAACAGCATCATGTATATGCCACAGCCATATCACCCTGCAGCCCAAGACTGGTCCCCCACTGAAGCTGAGCAGGGCTGAGCTGGTCAGTAGCTGGATGGGAGACCTCCTGGGGAAACTATGCTGCTGCTGGAAGAGGTGTTAGTGTGGCCAGCAGGGGGTGCTCACACTGTGTGGTTACTAACGCCCCAGTGTAGTGATGGGGACACTATACTGTCAACAAGCACCATCCTTCGGATGAGACGTTAAACCAAGGTCCTGACTCTCTGTGCTCATTAAAAACCCCATGGCACTTCTGGTAAAGAGTAGGGTGTAACCCCGGTGCCCCCCTGGCCTTTGTCAATCATGGCCTCCTAATAAACTGAAGTGACATGTGGCCAAGTATGGTTACCCATACTAGGAATTAGTGCTCTGCATTTAACCCATCCAAAGTGCACACACACCTGGGGAGCAGTTGGGGGTTCGGTGGCTTGCTCAAGGGCACCTCAGTCGTGGTATTGAAGGTGGAGAGCACTGTACATTCACTCCCCCCACCTACAATCCCTGCCGGTACGAGACTCGAACCCGCAACCTTTGGGGTCCGAGTCCGACTCTCTAACCATTAGGCCACGACTTCCCCACAATAATCCCCAACCACTTGATTGGCTCTGTCTCTCTCCTCTCCACCTGTAGCTGGTGTGTGGTGAGCGCACTGGTGCCGTTGTCCTGTGGCTGCCGTCACCATCCTTCGGATGAGACGTTAAACCAAGGTCCTGACTCTCTGTGCTCATTAAAAACCCCATGGCACTTCTGGTAAAGAGTAGGGTGTAACCCCGGTGCCCCCCTGGCCTTTGTCAATCATGGCCTCCTAATAAACTGAAGTGACATGTGGCCAAGTATGGTTACCCATACTAGGAATTAGTGCTCTGCATTTAACCCATCCAAAGTGCACACACACCTGGGGAGCAGTTGGGGGTTCGGTGGCTTGCTCAAGGGCACCTCAGTCGTGGTATTGAAGGTGGAGAGCACTGTACATTCACTCCCCCCACCTACAATCCCTGCCGGTACGAGACTCGAACCCGCAACCTTTGGGGTCCGAGTCCGACTCTCTAACCATTAGGCCACGACTTCCCCACAATAATCCCCAACCACTTGATTGGCTCTGTCTCTCTCCTCTCCACCTGTAGCTGGTGTGTGGTGAGCGCACTGGTGCCGTTGTCCTGTGGCTGCCGTCGCATCATCCAAAAGTGGATGCTGCACACTGGTGGTGGTTGGGGAGAGACCCCCCCCACATGATTGTAAAGCGCTTTGGGTGTACAACAATACACAATAAAGCGCTATATAAATGCATCATTCATTCATGTATGAATGTATAGTTTAATACAAAGGACCGAAAACCAATCACAGAGTACTTTTTAATTTAAAAACATGAGCAGTGGGAAAAAATGGCATAAAGTCTTTAGACATGTTTTTTTGTGACTGTGTGTGTGTGTGAGAGAGAGAGTGAGAGAGAGAGAGAGAGTGTGTGAGTGTGTGCACGAGTGTGTGTGTGTGAGAGTGTGTGAGTGTGAGAGTGTGTGTGTGAGAGAGAGAGAGTGTGTGTGTGTGTGCACGAGTGTGTGTGTGAGAGTGTGTGAGTGTGAGAGTGTGTGTGTGAGAGAGAGAGAGTGTGTGTGTGTGTGCACGAGTGTGTGTGTGAGAGTGTGTGAGTGTGAGAGTGTGTGTGTGAGAGAGAGAGAGTGTGTGTGTGTGTGCACGAGTGTGTGTGTGAGAGTGTGTGAGTGTGAGAGTGTGTGTGTGAGAGAGAGAGAGTGTGTGTGTGTGTGAGAGAGAGAGAGAGAGTGTGTGAGTGTGTGCACGAGTGTGTGTGTGTGAGAGTGTGTGAGTGTGAGAGTGTGTGCGCGCGCGCTTGTGTGCGTGAGAGAGTGTGTGTGTGTGTGAGAGTGTGTGTGTGTGTGAGAGTGTGTGAGTGTGAGAGTGTGTGTGTGAGAGAGAGAGAGTGTGTGTGTGTGTGAGAGAGAGTGTGTGTGTGTGTGACACTCATGTTAAGTGCTGTATTACTCTAGGGGTGTGCGATATTGACAAAAAATTGTATCTTGATATTTTCTGTGATTTTATGGATAACGATAATTAGAGCGTGTTATTGTGCTGGTCTCTTAAGCACTGCCGAAGACAGCTGACTCCTAAAGTTTTTAATATTCTTCATATTCTGTGTGCTCAGTTCACACTGATAGAAATGAATCTTTTTCAGTAAGTTTAAACAGATTTTTACATTTTATGGGCATTTTTACCTTTATAAAGCAATTCTTTCCAAAAGTGTCCATTATCTTTGGAGTCAAATTCTTACATTTAATCAGTGAATTAGAATAATAAGACATTTGGGCTGTTACCGAGCAAATTAAATCAGTATTAGTAAAATTAATCTTTGCAGTGCAGAGGAATCACAGAAGCTGCGTCTGAAGAGGCGTTTAGACGTGTTACACACAAGACATGAATGCATTTAACCTGCAGTTACTAATGCAGAAATACTGTGTTGATCTATTAAACATAAAACCTTGAATACTGATATATGAAATGATTTAAATAATAAAAGATACTATAAATGTGAAATTAAACCCGCCATTCATTCAGGAACGAATCACTGTCGTGTTGCTCAGAGACGCAGAACAGCGCTGTGGCTGTGTTTGGAATTATTTCTGTTGTAGAAATAGTGCAAAAACATTTTCTGGCCCCATGTCTTGAATTTGTGATCATTTTAAATGTATTTTAATAGACTGAATCATGCAGTTAAAGAACGCAGTCTAATATACGCACACTAGTCTAGACTTCAACAACTGAAGTCAACAATTAAAATAACAATTACGATATTATCGCAGACAATATATCGCACACCCCTACATTACTCTATAATCTCAGCTGCTTGATTGTTTATATCGTCACAAATGTAACTATCATCATCCAGCTCTAATCTGATCAATGCGACTGTAAGGCATGAAGATATTATGATATAAACAATAAAACAAAAAAATTATGATAAACACTGACATGATTTTATGTAAAGCTGCTTTAAAGCAATGTGTATTGTGAAAAAACTGCTATATAAATTTAATTTACTTGAAATTTTTTATGAGAGAATCATTGCAGGGTAAAAGGAGGTGAAAATGGTGAAGAACTTCCTTTTAACGTACAAACTAGACTCAAAATTTCCTGGAAATCATATTTATAAATCTCTTAATAATTATGTGTGTTTTACTTTCAGTTTCAGCACTAGTTCGTTTCAATGTTATGGCATGTGACTCTTAACGACATGATTGACAGTTTACGGGGTTTATGGGTAATGTGTGTGTGTTCGTACTTCCTGTTGTTCTTTGAGTTGTTTCTTCTGATCGTCTGACAGCTCCGTCACGCCCACCAGACCCACCGGCTTCCCCTTCTTATATCCCAGACTGCTCAGCTCCTGATCTACACACACACACACAGAGTACAAATGAGGACAAATTATGCATAAAGACGTAAAAGAGTGTGATTCTGTGTGTGTGCGTGCGAGTGATTTTGTGTGAATGTATGTGTGTGTCCGTGTGTGAGTGTGTGTGTGTGTGTCCGTGTGTGAGTGTGTGTGTGTGTGTCCGTGTGTGAGTGTGTGTCCGTGAGTGTGTGTGTGTCCGTGTGTGAGTGAGTGTGTGTCCGTGTGTGAGTGAGTGTGTGAGTGTG
>NW_015506489.1:237177-237647 GCF_001515645.1 Sinocyclocheilus grahami | reverse complement strand
GTGAGTGTGTGTGTGTGTGTCCGTGTGTGTGTGTGTGTGTGCGTGTGTGTGTGTGTGAGTGTGTGTGTGTGTGTGTGTGTGTGAGTGAATGTGTGTGTCCATGTGCGAGTGTCCGTGTGTGAGTGTGTCCGTGTGTGAGTGTGTCCGTGTGTGTGAGTGTCCGTGTGTGAGTGAGTGTGTCCGTGTGTGAGTGAGTGTGTGTCCGTGTGTGAGTGAGTGTGTGTGAGTGAGTGTGTGTGTGTGTGTCCGTGTGTGAGTGAGTGTGTGTATGTCCGTGTGTGAGTGAGTGAGTGTCCGTGTGTGAGCGAGTGTGTGTGTGTCCGTGTGTGAGTGAATGTGATTGTGTGTCCGTGTGTGTGTGTGTGTCCGTGTGTGAGTGAGTGTGTGTGTGTGTCTGTGTGTGTGTGTGTGTGTGTGTGTGTGTGTGTGTGTGTGTGTGTGTTTTCTGTCACGCAACCCCCCCACATGTA